>NC_134826.1:12127893-12176691 GCF_004210375.1 Tachypleus tridentatus | reverse complement strand
TACCTTATTTTCTGATACTACTTTCCCTTTCGGACAATTCTTTAGGGCAAATTTCTCACCTTTTTTTGTATTCATAAGGGATTAGAGTGGCTTGCTGGCTCTCCTAAGTCAGTCAAAAAACTTGTACTGGTGACATATTCATGGAAAAATCCACTCTTAAACACAGTGAACTCTTGCATTTGAAGGCCATTGGGGATATACCCATTGAGGTTACTCCCATGCTACTGTGAATTTGTTACGAGGAGTTATTGTTGAGAGGAATTTGAAGAACATCCCTGAGTCAGAGATTCTTGCTAGGTTTTCCACCCAAGGAGTTTCTGCAGTGAGGCATATTTTCATTTGCAAAGATGAAATTATGGTGCTGACCAGTGACCTAGTGTTGACATCTACATCACTACGTTCACCTGCCACCATCAAGGCAAATTATCTTAATTGCAAACTATGGCCATATATTTCAAACTCTCTCAGATGTTTCCAATGCCAGCTTTACAGTCACTGAAAGACATCATGTCGTGGTTCCTTGATGTGTGCTTATTGTGGTGGCAAGAATCACAATGTCTGTGAGTGTGAGATAGACCTTCATTGTGTTAATTATAGTGGCTCTCACCCATCTTATTTTCATTCATGCCTTAGGTGGGTAGAAGAAAAAGAGGTGCAGCATTTGAAAATAGTTCACAGCATTTCTTACCCTGAGGCTTAAAAGTTATTGTCCACCATTCCATTTCAGACATATGCTGCTGCACTTCATTCTATTGCTACAGTGGGAGTGCAGATGGATCTCTCCGAGCCTACAAAAGAATTGCTCTCACACCATGTGAATAGTCTTTATCTCTCCATGGCTAAGAAAGTTGATGAATCAATGTCAACACCCATCTCTGTCCTTACCATCCCTTCCAGGAGTCCCCTGGATCTACTTCCTATGATTCAGGATTCAGGCATTTCTTCAGATACATCTTATATGCCCCTGAGATGCAGAATGATCATTTGTTCATGCTCTTAGTTGCTGGAATCTTCTTCCAGTGACATAGACCTGCCCAATTGACCCAATGCACAACCCATTGAATAAATAAAAATAAAGAAAAAGACGCGGGTTGAAAAGAGAAGGACCTCTACCCAATTTACCTATATATAAGTAAAATGGTCACTTTGATACAGTGGAACTGTTGAGATTTATGTTCTAATCTGGATGACATTAAAATACTGATTGATTCTTATCATCCTGTGTATCTCTCCTTACAGGAAAAATATCTGAAATCTGCTGATACAGTCACTTTTGGCAGTTTTCTCTGTTCAGAAATGACAGGTTGAGTGCATGGAGGGATGGCACTGCTAGTCGACCAGCATGTGCTCACCCAGTTTTTGCCACTTGAAATACCCTTGGAGACAGTAGCCATCTGTGTTTCCTTGGGTTGTATTATCACTATTTGTTCTCTCTACCTGTCAGCTGGAGAGATTTACAATCAATTAGACATTGAATGAATAGGTGCTGTCTCCCTTGTTAATCCTGGAGGACTTTAATGGACAAAATTTCCAGAGGATTGATAGGAGGGGTCACTTTATAGAGTGTATGCTCTGGATCACAACCTTTCTTCAATACTGGTGTTCATACTTATATTTATGCACCTCGTCAGTCTTTTACTGCGACTGATCTCTCATCTGCCCCCCTTCACTATTTTCTCACTTTTCATGGAGGGTTGACAGTAACCCAATGGGCAGTGATCATTTTCCTGCCATTTTGAGGGAGACTGGTAGCTGTTGATGCCACCTGACCCATGTGTCCAGGTGGAAGCTGGAATGAGCCAAACTGGCTCATTCACTGCTCTCATGGAACTTGATCCTGCCATTGTCTGTAAGCCAGTGATAGATGGCTGTGTGGCAGCAGTGACTGACTATTATCCAGGCAACTGTTCATCATATTCCTAAACCCTCAACACATTTTTCATGATATTCTTGTCCTTGGTGGAATCCTGACTGCCACACAGCATGGAAGGCTTAGAAACATGCTTGGCATACCTTTTGTAGGTATCCCACACATTCAAACCACATCACTTTACATGCACATGCTCGCAGATAAGACATCAAAGCCTGAAGGAATCTTGGATTAAATTCACAATCAACATCTCTTCTACCACCAATTTCAAAGTCATATGGGACAAGATTTGGAAGGTCAGTGGACAATATACTTCTGTCCTCGTTTTGATCTTGCTTTCTAATTGCTAAGAAGTTGCTGATGCCCAGAGCATTGCCTATACTCTTAGCAAAAACTTTACTGGGTATCTAGCTCTTCTGCTTCATCTTCCATCTTCTTAGCCCATCAAGACTTGGGCAGAGCAATCACATCTTTCCTTTCGGCTGATCGCCTTTATGACTATAATTGCCCCTTTACACTGGTAGAACTCAAGCTGGCTCTTCATCGGTCTGGCAGTACATCAGTTAAAATTGATGGTATACACTACAAGATGCTGTGCCTTTTTTTCTCCTGCTTCTCCTGCTATTCTTCTGGTTATTTTTAATTGTATCTGGCAGGAGAATGTTTGTTCTGAATCATGGGGCCAGGCTATTGTTCTACCTTTCTAAGCCAGGGAAGGATCCCAAGATTCCTTCAAACTACCATCCAATTGTTTTAACAAGCTGTCTCTATAAGACTTTAGAAAGGATGGTTAATGTTTCTTGTTTAGTTTCTTGATTTAAACAGCTTCATTTTGCCTTCCAAGTGTTGGTTCTGACAATAGTGCTTCACCATGGACCACCTGATTCAACTTGAAATGTTGATCAGAGAAGCCTTTCTCAACAACAACATCTTGTGTTTGCATTCTTTAACCTTGAGAAGGCTTATGATACTATGTGGAGGTATGGCATTTTGTTAGACCACTTATGTGGATTGTGTGGCCATTTGCCCATTTTTATTAAAAATGTTTTAATGGTCAGATTATTTAAAGTTCATGTGGGTAATGACACTTTCCATCGCTTCCTACAGGAACTTGGAGTCCCTCAAGGCGTGAATTGATTGTCACACTTTTTTATATATAAAGATAAATGGTGTCACTGGAGAACAACCTCTTACTGTTGCAAATGTGCTCTACGCCAATGACTTCCACATCTCGTGTCAGTTGTTGAACATGAGGTTTATTGAGTGGCAGCTAGTTGCTTACTGAAGCGGACCACAACAGACAGTTTTAACTTTTTTTTTATCTAAAACCGTTTGCATGCAAACAATGAAGTTGTGCTTCCCTAGTCCCTGGGTCAAAGTTCTTGAGTTTACCTTGACTGTAAGCTGACCCTTATACCACACATCAAGCAGCTATGAGTCAAGTGTACCAGGGCATTGAACATCCTCCGTGTCCTTTCGGCCCACCTCTTTTGGTGGGGATTGATGTACTGTGCTAAAGATATATTGCACTCTCATTCAGTCAAAACTGGACTGTGGGTCTATGGCTCTGTCAGAACCTTGGCATTGAAGATGCTGGACTGCATTCATCATCAGGGGCTTCAGCTATGCATGGAGGATTTCTGCACCTCTTCAGTTCAGAGTTTGTACACAGAGTCTCATGAATCTCCTCTACACCTCTGCCATTTGCAACTGTCTTTATTGTATTCTTCAAAACCTCAGTATTTACCACAGCATTCCACCTGGGGTTGTGTTTTCCTTCTTCAGTAGATCATTCTTTTTCAGAACAGACAATCTGCCGTTGTTCCTTTTGGCCTTTGTATCCAGGTGCATTTGAATGAATTGGATCTGTTCTTAGATGACACTGCTGTATCTACTTGTCAGCCCATCTCACCATGGCTTATTACCATTCCCATGTTCAACCTCACTTTGAGTCATCTGAGAAAACCTCTGATTGGAAGTAGTGTCTTTCATTTGCTGAACATCTTTGAACCCATCATTCCATCCCAATTTATATGGATGGTTCAAAATCAAGTGAGTCTGTGGGCTCTGCCATGATATGTTGTGGTTGCACACAGTATCCCCTCTACAGATTCTGTGTTCACTGCTGAACTGTACACCATTTCTCTTGCCCTGAATCACATAGAAACTAAGTAGTACTCAAATTATACTATTTATAGTGACTCACTTAGCTCTGTACTGGTCCTGGAACTGCTTCATATTAGTTCTCACCCTATTCTCACTGATATTCAAAACTGACTGGTCCATTTCTTTTAACATCAACTTATATCCAGTTTTTCTGGATACCAGGCCACTTTGGTGTTTGCAGGAATGAGTTCTTTGACATTGCATTTAAGTCTGTCTGCTCTGGTGCTGTCACTGCTGTGCCAGTTCCATACATAAACTATGGTCCCGTATTCGAGGCTCAGCTCAGTGTTAGTTGGCAGTCAACTTGGAGTGAACAACATGAAAACATTTTCCAGATGAAACCTTCTGTTGAACTTTGGCCGCCTTGTTTCCACGAGGATCAGAAAGAAGCTGTCCTAACTAGACTATGCATTGGTCACAGTTTTTTAACTGATCATTTTTTTTTATTTGAGACTGATGCACCAGTGTGTTGTCTGTGTGACATTCAGGTCACAACAGTCCACATTTTACTGTCACACTGTTGTTATGACTCTAAATGACAACACCATTTTAGACATGTTTTGTCCCAAGGTTTACCCCTGATGCTGGACTCTTTGGTGATAATGACACTGTTCACCTTACAAATATTTTTTAGTTTTTATGGGCTTTTGGCCTTTTTAATACGATTGAAATTTTTAATTCAAAATTATATTTTGTTTTAATATGATTCCTTTTGAATTCTAATAATTTTATTTTGTTTGTTGTACTGGCTGTTTAGCATAGATAGCTCAGTTGCTTTGCACTATAAAATGCCAACCAACCAACTACTTTATTTTAATAAAAGTGTTAATACCCATACCAGCCATCTTGAGATAGATTTTTACTTCAAGTGGGTTTCTGATCACCACAAACCTTGTCTGAGTATATAAAAAAAAACAAAAAACTCCACTTTCATATTACAACTCTAACAAAATTTTAAAAGCAAAAGAATAAAAACTCTATGAAGATATGAGAGTGACAACAACCTTTCCTTCTTTATAAACATTAAATTTGATTTGTGCATGGATGTTGTAAACTTGATAGAGTGTTTATTGTCTTATTCAGAAGGCCTGGTAAGTATTCATGATTGGACCTGAATTTGCAAAATTAACTACTGTGTTGAGTAATGTAAAGTAGTGAAGGGATTTGAAAACTGGAAAAGCATGACTTGTGTGAGAAGAGTTGATGGTGTTTTCAAATCTGTTTCTAGAGTTTGAATGTTTGACTGAAATGTAGATGATAAGGGTAAATTAGGTCATGCACGTCAATCAAAAATAATGATGAAATATGAAAAAATTGGTGAAGATGTATTTGCCTGAGACTCCAAGCTCTACAATTTCTTGAAATGTGAAATAACTGGCAGTAATTTGTTATTTAGGATATAAAGCTCATTAATTCATTAGAATATGAAGATATGTTTGTTTTGAACTCAATGCCTTTTGACTTGCTAGAATGTAGGTATCAGGACACTGTTGATTGTCTTTCTTCCTGAACTCAACATCCAGCCTAGACATACTGCATTTCATCTATTTCGTATTGTTACATAGCCAAACAAAATGAGAAGAAACATTTATATAAATACCATTTTATAATATTTTTTGATAAACTTGCAAAGTTCTGGGTTCTTAAAACTTCATGGATAAGACTGCATAAGAAGGAGGTAGAGAAATTTTCAGAAGTATGTAAAATGTGAAGGACTTTCTAGAGAGAGGAAGGTAATTCATAGGTATGCAGAAGAAGTGAGAAAGAAACTGGGAAAATTGCCACTGGTCTAAATAAGTTGCTTAAGGTTTGTTTTTACTGTATTGTAGTTGGTAATAGTGTTTTAGTTATAGTTCATGAAACCTAGTCCTGTAGTTGTTCTTCAACATAATTATTTTAATATTATCTGTGTAAAAATGGCTGGTATGGGTAGAGAAGGCACTATGTAGCTGTTTTTACATATATAATTTTCTCTACAATTGGGTTTTCTCATCATCATGGATTATTTTAATATTATAAAGTACAACAAGGTAAAGTCAGACCATATTTTCTTATGGTTACCTCCTCTTCCCATTATTCATGCTCTCCAGTGGCTCAGTGTTAATCTAAGGGCTTGCAATGCTAAGAAATAAGGTTTTGATGTTTGTGGTGAGTATAACATCAATATCTCTTTTTGTAGCTTTGTCTTGCACTTAGAAACAAACAAAATTTTCTTAAACTGAGAATGTTTTCAGTCAAACGTCAAATGCTTTTTTCCATCTGTGTCCAGTATGAGTTAAAGTAGAAATAAATTATCAATAAGAACATTGTGTAGCTGTTGCAAGAAACAATGTGAAGAAAGAGGTAAAGAAAATAATAATAATAGTTTGAAAAACTCATTTAAAAAGGTGGAAATATATTAAATATTTTCACTTAAAGCAATAACTTGTTAAGTTCCAGGTGGCTTTCCTTTACTTGTTAAGTTCCAGGTGGCTTTCCTTTACTTGTTAAGTTCCAGGTGGCTTTCCTTTACTTGTTAAGTTCCAGGTGGCTTTCTTTTACTTGTTAAGTTCCAGGTGGCTTTCCCTTTACTTGTTAAGTTCCAGGTGGCTTTCCTTTGCTTGTTAAGTTCTAGGTGGCTTTCTTTTACTTGTTAATTCCAGAGTATCAGGTGGCTTTCTTTTACTTGTCAAGTTCCAGAGTATCAGGTGGCTTTCTTTTACTTGTCAAGTTCCAGAGTATCAGGTGGCTTTCTTTTTACTTGTCAAGTTCCAGAGTATCAGGTGGCTTTCTTTTACTTGTTAAGTTCCAGAGTATCAGGTGGCTTTCTTTACTTGTCAAGTTCCAGAGTATCAGGTGGCTTTCTTTTACTTGTCAAGTTCCAGAGTATCAGGTGGCTTTCTTTTACTTGTCAAGTTCCAGAGTATCAGGTGGCTTTCTTTTACTTGTCAAGTTCCAGAGTATCAGGTGGCTTTCTTTTACTTGTCAAGTTCCAGAGTATCAGGTGGCTTTCTTTACTTGTTAATTCCAGAGTATCGGTGGCTTTCTTTTACTTGTTAATTTCCAGAGTATCGGTGGCTTTCTTTTACTTGTTAAGTTCCAGTGTATCAGGTGGCTTTCTTTACTTGTTAAGTTCCAGAGTATCAGGTGGCTTTCCTTTACTTGTTAAGTTCCAGGTAGCTTTCTTTTACTTGTTAAGTTCTAGGTGACTTTCTTTTACTTGTTTAGTTCCAGAGTATCAGGTGGCTTTCTTTTTACTTGTTAAGTTCCAGAGTATCAGGTGGCTTTCTTTTACTTGTTAAGTTCCAGAGTATCAGGTGGCTTTCCTTTACTTGTTAAGTTCCAGGTGGCTTTCTTTTACTTGTTAAGTTCCAGGTGGCTTTCCTTTACTTGTTAAGTTCCAGGTGGCTTTCCTTTGCTTGTTAAGTTCTAGGTGGCTTTCTTTTTTTACTTGTTAATTTCCAGAGTATCAGGTGGCTTTCTTTTTTACTTGTTAAGTTCCAGAGTATCAGGTGGCTTTCTTTTACTTGTCAAGTTCCAGAGTATCAGGTGGCTTTCTTTTACTTGTCAAGTTCCAGAGTATCAGGTGGCTTTCTTTTACTTGTCAAGTTCCAGAGTATCAGGTGGCTTTCTTTTACTTGTTAAGTTCCAGAGTATCAGGTGGCTTTCTTTTACTTGTCAAGTTCCAGAGTATCAGGTGGCTTTCTTTTACTTGTCAAGTTCCAGAGTATCAGGTGGCTTTTTTTTTACTTGTCAAGTTCCAGAGTATCAGGTGGCTTTCTTTTACTTGTCAAGTTCCAGAGTATCAGGTGGCTTTCTTTACTTGTCAAGTTCCAGAGTATCAGGTGGCTTTCTTTTACTTGTCAAGTTCCAGAGTATTAGGTGGCTTTCTTTTACTTGTTAATTTCCAGAGTATCTGGGTGGCTTTCTTTTACTTGTTAAGTTCCAGTGTATCAGGTGGCTTTCTTTTTTTACTTGTTAAGTTCCAGAGTATCAGGTGGCTTTCCTTTACTTGTTAAGTTCCAGGTAGCTTTCTTTTACTTGTTAAGTTCTAGGTGACTTTCTTTTACTTGTTTAGTTCCAGAGTATCAGGTGGCTTTCTTTTACTTGTTAAGTTCCAGAGTATCAGGTGGCTTTCTTTTTACTTGTTAAGTTCCAGAGTATCAGGTGGCTTTCCTTTACTTGTTAAGTTCCAGGTAGCTTTCTTTTACTTGTTAAGTTCTAGGTGACTTTCTTTTACTTGTTTAGTTCCAGAGTATCAGGTGGCTTTCCTTTACTTGTTAAGTTCCAGGTAGCTTTCTTTTACTTGTTAAGTTCCAGGTGGCTTTCTTTTACTTGTTTAGTTCCAGAGTATCAGGTGGCTTTCCTTTACTTGTTAAGTTCCAGGTAGCTTTCTTTTACTTGTTAAGTTCTAGGTGACTTTCTTTTACTTGTTAATTTCCAGAGTATCGGGTGGCTTTCTTTTACTTGTTAATTTCCAGAGTATCGGGTGGCTTTCTTTTACTTGTTAAGTTCCAGTGTATCAGGTGGCTTTCTTTTACTTGTTAAGTTCCAGAGTATCAGGTGGCTTTCCTTTACTTGTTAAGTTCCAGGTAGCTTTCTTTTACTTGTTAAGTTCTAGGTGACTTTCTTTTACTTGTTTAGTTCCAGAGTATCAGGTGGCTTTCTTTTACTTGTTAAGTTCCAGAGTATCAGGTGGCTTTCTTTTACTTGTTAAGTTCCAGAGTATCAGGTGGCTTTCCTTTACTTGTTAAGTTCCAGGTGGCTTTCTTTTACTTGTTAAGTTCCAGGTGGCTTTCCTTTACTTGTTAAGTTCCAGGTGGCTTTCCTTTGCTTGTTAAGTTCTAGGTGGCTTTCTTTTACTTGTTAATTTCCAGAGTATCAGGTGGCTTTCTTTTACTTGTTAAGTTCCAGAGTATCAGGTGGCTTTCTTTTACTTGTCAAGTTCCAGAGTATCAGGTGGCTTTCTTTTACTTGTCAAGTTCCAGAGTATCAGGTGGCTTTCTTTTACTTGTCAAGTTCCAGAGTATCAGGTGGCTTTCTTTTACTTGTTAAGTTCCAGAGTATCAGGTGGCTTTCTTTTACTTGTCAAGTTCCAGAGTATCAGGTGGCTTTCTTTTACTTGTCAAGTTCCAGAGTATCAGGTGGCTTTCTTTACTTGTCAAGTTCCAGAGTATCAGGTGGCTTTCTTTTACTTGTCAAGTTCCAGAGTATCAGGTGGCTTTCTTTTACTTGTCAAGTTCCAGAGTATCAGGTGGCTTTCTTTTACTTGTCAAGTTCCAGAGTATCAGGTGGCTTTCTTTTACTTGTTAATTTCCAGAGTATCGGGTGGCTTTCTTTTACTTGTTAAGTTCCAGTGTATCAGGTGGCTTTCTTTTACTTGTTAAGTTCCAGAGTATCAGGTGGCTTTCCTTTACTTGTTAAGTTCCAGGTAGCTTTCTTTTACTTGTTAAGTTCTAGGTGACTTTCTTTTACTTGTTTAGTTCCAGAGTATCAGGTGGCTTTCTTTTACTTGTTAAGTTCCAGAGTATCAGGTGGCTTTCTTTTACTTGTTAAGTTCCAGAGTATCAGGTGGCTTTCCTTTACTTGTTAAGTTCCAGGTAGCTTTCTTTTACTTGTTAAGTTCTAGGTGACTTTCTTTTACTTGTTTAGTTCCAGAGTATCAGGTGGCTTTCCTTTACTTGTTAAGTTCCAGGTAGCTTTCTTTTACTTGTTAAGTTCCAGGTGGCTTTCTTTTACTTGTTTAGTTCCAGAGTATCAGGTGGCTTTCACATTTTATGCACAAAATATTTTTCTTTTTAAGAGCTACGCTATGGTTTTATTGAGTTGCAGTGTGTGAACATGAGATCTTTTTGTTGTGTTTTTAAGTAAAATAATAATATCCTCAAATTAGTTAAGTTTACTATTTGCTAAGTATGGTAGTCTGTTAGATGACTGCAAAATATCCAATGATTCAAACCTTTGTTATATGTTATTACTGTTTATCCTACTTATATCAAGCTGACTGATTACTTAAACATTTTTAATTGCAATATGTTTAATGAAAAGCATTATCAACATTATAAGTGATGTTAAAATGTGTTTTTATTAGTTACTTATCAGTTCATGTAGAGAAGATTGGTGAAGGATTTATGGGATATATTTAAAACAACTTGGGATCAATTGATCCATTTCAACTGTTCCACTCTTAAACTAAAACTATTAATTTTAACAGTCTTATGGCCTGTTCTTATCATTCATGTACCTATCAAGCTTTTCTTTAAACTCACTTAATTTACTGCTTCCAAAACACCTAAAGGCAATCCATTCCAGAGATGAGCTCTGAGGTCCTCCACTTGTGACATTAATCCTGTTTCACTGGACTCCATTTGTAACAATCTTCTGCTTTCTTCCATAAAGCCACTCTTCTATCCACTTAGTTAAATTATATCCCACTTCTATATGGAGATAATTTTCTTTACAAGCCTTTTATGTGGCATCTTGTCATTTGCTTCCTGAAAATCCAGATATTCCAAATCTATAACTTCAGCCTCATTTGATTAAGCAGTAACTTGTATAGATAGGATGACGTCTTTTCTCTTTTTGTCACTGTTAGTTGCTTCAACTCTGATCGTCTAGAAGTAATCGTAATAGGAACTCTGGATTGAGTTTTGCTAACAAGGTACCTGTAGTTAACGAGTTGGGAGATACAGCAACACAGCACAACCTGTATAAGATTATGATTAGTTCATGTCACCATGTTCCTAGTATTGATAAAAGGTTTGATGTTTAAAAATGTATTTATAGTGGTTTACTGGTGTAATGGATACCAACATAAGGTTTTATCACTGTAACTATCAATGAAACAAGTGTATTATCCCAATCACTCATTAGTAATGTTAAAATCCTCAGTTTGTTACTGGTGTAATGGATACCAACATAAGGTTTTATCACTATAACTATCAATGAAACAAGTGTATTATCCCAATCACTCATTAGTAATGTTAAAATCCTCAGTGGATTACTAGTGTAATGGGTACCAACATAAGGTTTTATCACTGTAACTATCAATGAAACAAGTGTATTATCCCAATCACTCATTAGTAATGTTAAAATCCTCAGTTTGTTACTGGTGTAATGGATACCAACATAAGGTTTTATCACTATAACTATCAATGAAACAAGTGTATTATCCCAATCACTCATTAGTAATGTTAAAATCCTCAGTGGATTACTAGTGTAATGGGTACCAACATAAGGTTTTATCACTGTAACTATCATATATGGAAGTTTAAGTAGTTTCAACGAACTTGCTTTATTGGGTATATATTTCTGTTAATGGTTTAACTTTTTTTTTATATTTATAGACTAATAATGACTGCTGCGCTTTCACCATATGAAAATTTAAAGTCGAAAGTCTGGAAAAATATAGAATTGATTTGTGTGGATGATGGAATTAGAGAAGCTTTCAGACAAGAGTCTGAATCATGGCGAGCCCTAAAAGAGGTTACAAGTATGAAAGAACTGATCCAACTTCTTGAAGATAGAGATATCTTAACAGAGTGGAATGTTGCTGTTTTAGAGAAACTAGTGAAACTTCTAGGTGACAAAGAGTCAGTTAACTTAATAAAAGCCTACAAGAAACTTGAACTTTCTGATACAACTCCTCGGTGTTGTGTGTGCCATTGTGAAATCAAAATCACACCAATCCAGTTGGATCCTGTTTTGGATTCAGAAAACGATTCTGATGGTTTGTCTTAATAATTACGTTACGTTATTAATGTGCTTAAGTATAGCTTAAGCTATTATTGTTCTTTATTGTACTTTACTGTAATAGAAACAAAGATGATAGCTACTTAATTATTTGAACTGTTCTTTAGTTGTGTGTCATTGTACATTACAACAGTTATAGTTATGTACAATGACACAGAACAACAGCTACAGGTACTTAGTTGAACTGTTCTTTAGTTGTGTGTCATTGTACATTACAACAGTTGTAGTTATGTACAATGACACAGAACAACAGCTACAGCTACTTAATTAGTTGAACTATTCTGTACACCACTACAATAGGGTCAAAAAGGCAGTAGCAATGTAACTTTTTAATGTTCTTCATTTTTTTACATCATTACTACACTATAGTTCATTGTAAAGTGTTCAGTTTCTTTGGTTTCCATGTTTTAAGAGATATTTTACCATTCCCTGAAGCATTTTAATTTTTTCCTGCCTTTCCAAATGTTTTCTGTTGACAATATTGGTCACAAATAAATTGCTTGTTTGCCCTTTGAATGTCTCACGAAATCGTTCTGTTTGTAGGTGTGTTTTATTGAGCTCCCTGAGTGTTTTTTGGTCTACTATAATATTTATCTGAGGTTATTTCTCACCATTGTAATTTCCTTTTGAAAATAAACATGTTCTTTCTTCTGTGTTTTTCATTGAAGCTGTTGTGGTATTATATACATTTACCTCTGTCATTTGCTGAGTTCAATGGTACTTTCTATTCTTATAGATTTGGAATTCATGACAATATCATACTTTGAAACTAATTTGAAAACTTCTCTGTTTTCTTAGGTTGTGTAAAGAGATGAGAGTTTGGATTTCCAATAGTCAATACATACAATGATTCTAAACTCTACCTGTTACACTTTATTCATATCCTTGTAACATGCGGATAGTGAAGTCTGTATGCAGGATGTCTGCACCATGAAAAGACTGTTCTTGGATATCAAATTTATGTTGTAAAGGATTCCTTTGAACAAATCACATATACAGAATATTCTATTTCACACGTTTTGGATTTGAGAGGGATTTTAGTTTTTCAGAACCCATAAAATTTCTTGTGGGTTTTCGTGGTGATCTAAACCCTAACTCTTTCACCATGTGGTTCCTCTTCAAGGACATCCTGTATGTGTGTAAAATAAGAATTGTCTTTATTATAGCAGGATATTGTTGATTAAGTACAGGGATTAGCTAGTATAATTTGGTAATTATTTCTATTGCTTGACACTTCATGTTGAGTAGAAATATCTCATCTCATAGTGGGGGCTTTCTCTCGTGTCTAATAGGATCATTTTCTGGGTAATGAAGATGTATATTTTAAAGCTTACTTTGTGTTACCTGACATGTGTTAATTAGTATATTTTAAAGCTTACTTTGTGTTACCTGACATGTGTTAATTAGTATATTTTAAAGCTTACTTTGTGTTACCTGATATGTGTGAATTAGTATATTTTAAAGCTTACTTTGTGTAACCTGACATGTGTGAATTAGTATATTTTAAAGCTTACTTTGTGTAACCTGACATGTGTGAATTAGTATATTTTAAAGCTTACTTTGTGTAACCTGACATGTGTGAATTAGTATATTTTAAAGCTTACTTTGTGTTACCTGACATGTGTGAATTAGTATATTTTAAAGCTTACTTTGTGTTACCTGACATGTGTGAATTAGTATATTTTAAAGCTTACGTTGTGTTACCTGACATGTGTGAATTAGTATATTTTAAAGCTTACATTGTGTTACCTGACATGTGTGAATTAGTATATTTTAAAGCTTACTTTGTGTTACCTGACGTGTGTAAATTAGTATATTTTAAAGCTTACTTTGTGTTACCTGACATGTGTGAATTAGTATATTTTAAAGCTTACGTTGTTTTACCTGACATGTGTGAATTAGTATATTTTAAAGCTTACGTTGTGTTACCTGACGTGTGAATTAGTATATTTTAAAGCTACGTTGTGTTACCTGACATGTGTGAATTAGTATATTTTAAAGCTACGTTGTGTTACCTGACATGTGTGAATAAGAAATATTTATTGCTCTCATCCACTCCATTTGCACTGATAATACTATGTAACACAAATTTTGTTCCTTGGTAGTATGTGTTATAGCACTATGTAACACAAATTTTGTTCCTGGATAGTATGTGTTATATCTTAATTGCTTATGTTGTAAAAGTACAGAAAATGGCCGTTATTCCCTTCAAACTTTGCTTTTGTGACCTGGATAATGAAATTTAGAAATTAACCTATTGTCTTTATAAAAATGGGCAAATTTGCACATTTTCATTTACATAAGGTCTGAATAAAACAACATATGAATCAGGATTTACATATATTTATACTAAAGTTATACAAAAATGTTTAGTAGTGAGTAGTTTTTTGAGATTTGCAACAGTAATGTAAATCACTATAATGTATCATCCCCCAAATATAGTCTCCCATCATGTTTTTGTTATGCTCTTCTTGGTAGCAGCATTCAAAGTCCAGTATATCTTGGTGGAAATGCTCACCTTGCTTCTCTGAGTATGCTCCATTGTTCTCCTTGAATTTATCAAGATAAGCATCAAGGATATGGACTTTCAAGACATCCTGCAGCCCATTTTGCCATAGTTCTTCACCAGAGCCTCAACCAGTTTCACGTAATTTTCGGCTTTCTGATTGCCCAAGAAGCCCTGAACCACTGCAACAAAGCTGCCCCAAACTTTTTTTTCTTCCTACTGAGCACTTGTGTGCACTCCAGGATCTTCTTTATTTGTGGTTCAATGAAGACACCAGCTTTGACCTTTGCCTCAGACAGTTTAGAGATGAAGTCTCAAAGGTACTTGAAGGTTGCAGACTCCTTATCAAGAGCTATGACAAATTGTTTCATAAGACCCAATTTTATGTGCAATGGTGGAAACAACACCTTCTGGAGGTTCACTAGTGGCTCACACTTGACTTGTGTCTCCCACAGAGAAGTTGGTTCGTTGTGGCCAGTGCTTCCTGTTGTAGTGTGCTGCAGTGTTCCTGCTGTCCCAAAGGCAAAGGTAACAGGGAAACTTGGTAAAGCCTCCTTGGAGACCCATCATGAATGTCACCATTTTGAAGTTTTCAGTAACCTCCAAGCCATACTCATCATACTTCAAGGTTTCTAGCAAGGTCTTGACACTGTTGTAATCCTCATTGGGGTGCACCGAATGAGTCAGAGGAAGAGACGGATACTTATTCCTGTTATGGAGCAGCACAGCTTTGAGGCTTCTGGATGAGCTATTAATGAAGAGGTGCCACTTGTTCAGGTTACAGACAATTCCAATTACCTCGCACAGATCGGATACATTGTGGGAGAAGCAGGGGCCATCTTGATGAGTAAAGAGTCTTGAAAAATGTCGGTGATGCTTCCTTTGACTTGCTACTTGCACACTTTCGTGTGACAAAATCTCACTCCTTGAGTCTAGATGTCAAAAGCTCGATATTTGACTTTGTTAGACCAGGATCTCTGATTAAGTCATTGAGGTTTCTTTGGTTGGAGTAGTATGGGTTTCTCTCACCAACTGCATCTCTGAAATTGTAATCTGGATTTTCAATGTCTACTTCCTCTTCTATTTGCTGCTCTCTTCTGAAAATGGCTGCAATCTCTGGCAGAGTAGGTACAGGGAGCTCAGGGCAGTGTGGTACTGAGACGATGCATGATGGAAGGTTTGGATACATAATAGCAGATGCATTTTTGCCAGCCCAATGTCTGGAAGGGTCCATCATGGAGAAGTAACAATTGCTTGAGTGGTCAGTGGGTTCACGCCAAATTCTTGGAATAGCAACTTCATGGATTTCTTTTCCCTTCTGTACCATCCTGCAAAAGAGCAAAATAAAATTATGAAGAATAATTTTATTTCATTCACATCTAATGTGTAAGAGAGTCATGCAAAATATTTTGTATGTGATATTTCTTCTATTGGGAATTAAAAAAAAAAAAGATATTTGAATTTTAAAAGGTCTAACATTTGTATAATATAAAATCTTATTATTCAAGCAAGTAAAAATTGTCCATCTCACCTTCTAGAGTTTTTTGCAGTGCTTGCAGGTAAAATGAGGTGCCCAGAGTTTGTCTTGATTCCCAAAAGGCATGCCGAAATATGCCTTGTAGGCTTCACACATTTTAGCAGATGCTGTCACAGAGTACGTTTTTGCTCTTGTTTTGATAAATTGGCCACATACATAGCAGAATGTGTCTGGAGAATGCTTGCAACTTCTTGATGCCATCTCTGATAAAATCAGATAGGTTTATGTGTTCACTTAGGCAGTTAGAACTAAACTGAAGGTGAGTGGTGAGCCCCTGTATATATCTATTACTATGGAAAGTTCTAGAAAATTCTGAAAGGTTCTTGAAAATTCTCGTAAGTTCTACAACATTCTAGAATGTTCTTGAAAATTCTTGTAAGTTTGATAAAATTCTCTATCAGCTACTCAGCACTGAATCTACCTGGAATGTTCTGGAAAATGGGTAAATTTGAAAATTTCATTACCCAGGTCACAAAAGCAAAGTTTGAAGAGAAAATTAGGTCTTTACCACTTACTTTAGACATAAGCAATTGGGATATAACACTTTCTGTCCAGGAACAAGAAAAAGTAAAAATTTTGTTACATAGTGTAATTTTACATGACCAAGATTAGGAGAAAAAAAAACTGTGTTCTGGGAACAGAACATCTCTGCCTATTTTTAGTTGTAGATAAATAATGTGTAATTGTTTTTAAGTTTTCCCTGGTTTTATTCACTTGTAGTTAAACTGTGTATGTGTATTTTTCTTTGCAGTTTTTTTTCCTCTTGTAGTTAAATCATGTATGTTGCTTATTGATTTTTTTCTGGGTTTTTCTATCCGTAATTAAACCATTGCATATTTGTAACTCAATTTGTTTTGATTCATTTGTACTTAATTAATGTGTACTAGTAGCTGAATTAGTCCTTTTGTCAATACTTAAACTATCTTTGATGATGAGAAAACCCACTTGTAGAGAAAAATGTATATGTAGAAAGGGCTGGTTTGGGTTGAGAAATTTTTTTTATGTAGAGGAGTGACCATTTCAACCTTCTTCGGTCATCTTTGGGTACATAAACATTTTCTCAAACCAAACCAGCCGTTTTTACATATATATTTTTAAACTATCTTTGTTTTTTATAATGCTGTACTAAGTCATTTTATAGTGTGTCATCTTGGGAGTATTCATTTGGTGTGTCATGCAAAACACAAATGTTTAACTTGTTTATTCAATTCTTACCTCTTTTATCACAAAGCTGTCTTGAACTTCTATCTGTTCTCAAAGCAATGATGAAACAGTTCATGCTAGTGCACCAGTCTGTCTATATACTCCACCCATTTTTGGATTTTTATATATCATATGATAATTCTCTACCAACAGCAGTGTGTCACCAATATTTTCAAAGCTATTTCCACTCATTCTTCATGTATTGCTTAGATGTATGTTGTTTTCACATGTTTTTATGAGTGTGCTTCTTTGTCATTTCAGAGTTTTGGTTTCAATATTTTTTTTTTTTGCATTTATTTCTTTTTACTGAACTGTAAGAATTCTCAGTATGAATTTGCAATCAATTCATTGCCTCCAGAAATTCCCTTTGCATTAAAAAAATGCTATTGGTAAGGCTTCCCAGTAATCAGTTTCATCTTCATCTGCAGAGGAGATACAGACTTTAGCTTGCAGGTAGCTATATTATGTATTTTGCTGGTAATTTTTTCTTCTTTTCAGTGTGACAATATTTCTAAGGAAGAACACAATGAATGAAAAGAAATTGGGACTTTCTTTTTTATCAATTTATTTTGGTCTGCCACACTCTCAACTTCTTCTGATATTTTCACCTTCCATGATCTGCCACATCATTCACTTTGGTAGAACATTGTTCTACTCCTTTCTTTTTAATGGTTACAGTTCTTCCTGGAAGTCTGTATTACATTTTGGACATACATACATTACACCTGGATGTTGTACCAGTGTTAGGTGTGGCATTGTGTAGTGTTGTCCTTATATTGTTCTACTCCTTTCTTTTTAATGGTTACAGTTCTTCCTGGAAGTCTGTATTACATTTTGGACATACATACATTACACCTGGATGTTGTACCAGTGTTAGGTGTGGCATTGTGTAGTGTTGTCCTTATTTATCCATGGGAAAATTAATTATTTCCTGTTATTAGTGCTTTGTGTTTGGTAAGCTAGATATTCACGTGTCTTTTATCATTTTTATAAAGTAATTTCGATGAATAGTCAATTAAATTTCGATAATTACATTTTTCCAGGTAAATTTATTTTGCATGCTCATTAATATTATGTACTTCGAGGACTCGGCAAAGTTCTGGGTTTGTTAGTTCATTATTAATAACTACTTTGTTAATTACATGTGTTTAGATAGTTCACAATACATGTTGTTAGTATTACTAACATCTATTTTATTGTTTTATCTGAATAGCTTATTATTTTGTCATTGCTATGTGTTTCATCATTATAATTTTTGTCAATGTGGGACTTAGTTATGTATCCTTTGTTGTGTAGGTCAAGTTTGAGGAATTGTAAGTTATATCTTGATTATTAATATGTTTTCTAGGTAAATTTAGATGATTTGCCTGTTTGATATTTATAACTATTTTATTAACTAGGTATGTTTGGGTAGTTTGTACATTACAATTCATTACTACTAGTAATATGTAATTCATTGCTTTATCTGACAGTTTTTGTTTTGTGATTATTAACTCTGTGCCTTATCATCCTAATTTTTGGTCAGTGTAGGACTTAAATTTACTCTTGCTTTGTTATATCGCTGCTGTGTTTGTTTCTTTCTATTTATAAAGCTGAGCCTTTTCTATGTTTGTGATACTAAAAACCTCATTTGTGCTTCTTTCCCTCAGTGCCCACATTATTGATAGTTATTTATTGTTCTGGTTCAGAACTGTACCATTTGGACTAACTTCAGTTCTTTGAAATGTTTTCTTAGAGTTATTAACTCTTGTCCAACATCTTTACTCTTTGTATTCTTTCTATGGATGATTGGGTTCTGCATGCTTCTTTTTGTTCACTGTCCAGAGACCACACTCATTTGCTTTTTTAGTCTGTGAAGGTTTTCTGAGTTTTTTCCCACTTTCTTATCCTAATGTTGAGAAGAGTGGATAGTACATTCCAACATCTCCACAGTGGTTACTTATATTGCAGAACAAGGGGGTAGTAGTTCTTTGGATAGTACATTCCAATATCTCCATAGTGGTTACTTATATCACAGAACAAGGGGGTAGTGGTTCTTAGTCCCTTTGCTTTCAGATCCTGGATTTTCTTTCCAGGCTAACAGTCACCACATTATGGTTTCAGCTTGCAAAGTTCCTGGCTCCTGTAATTTTGTTGTAGATTAGTTATCTCTTCTCAATAAGATTTTCCTCACACTCACAGAATGGTTTCTTGGTCCACAGGGTTGTACTCTGTTGGGACAACATTTATGCTATCACCATCCATTAGAGCATCAAACTTCCTTCTCATTGATTTCCAATTCATACCTGGCAAATATGAGGGTGGTTGCATTCTGTTAAGATTGGAGGGGATCTTCAAATCTATGTTTACCCTCCTATTCAACTCCTCTCCATAGTACTATCCATATTCCAAACACTGCATTTTAGCCCACTGGTGGTTAAGTATTGGCTAGTGCAACCATTGTTTCCACTGTTTTGACCTTGTACAGTTGCTGTCTACATTTCCTTCAACTCCTGTCAGCCATTTGTCATCCAGACATCACCACACTTTGTCTTCATGCTTGGCCTTTGTCAGGTTCGTTGTCTCAGCTCAGGGACCTACTCCATGTGTGGCATTTTTCATGATCCATTAGACATTCTTCTATGTCCAATTACCACAGATGATAGTATACCTTCTGCCTCTGGTCTCTTCGATGTGACTTTGGTTCTTTCCAACCTTTCATTCCTCATCTTTATCAATTTTTCACCTGGTTGTTTGGTAAAGATTGTCCATTTTGACCATGTCTAGCTATCGGTTGGCCTTGTATAATACCTCCACATTCTCCAGCTTTCATCTGGTTTTATCTAACTTTGTCATTTCTTGTCTTTTCATACATCTTGTCATACATCCTCCATGTTTCTATGATTTGACTGATTGGATTCTCAGTGTGGTCCTTTATGCCTTGGCCATCTTCCCTTTGAACCTTTGTTCTCATGTTCCATCTGCCATCTCTCTCTCAAGACCAATTTTCTTTTTCTCCTTGCATGCAGATGTCATAGTTGTAGATCAGATATGTATATCTTTACTATTACCTACTTTCTTTACATTTACTCTTATGTCATCCTGTATCCCAAATGGTCCTTCCTGCCTCCTTCAGACCTATGATGCTTCTGTCGGCTGTTTGGCTTTCACAACAATTTTCTTTCTTTTCACCTCCTACCTGTACTCCCATTCCAATGGTGATAGACTTCTTCTTTGTTCACTCCTTTTTTACATGGCACATCCTGTCTCCTTTTGGGCTTTATGTTACTGACCTTTTATTATCTAAAACCCTTCCATTTCCCTGGAACTCGTTAGGTTCACATATTCAGACTTATCCTTGGAGAGCCACTGTCTTCACAGTGTCTCTTTAAATTCATTATATCTGCATGTCTGGTTGCTCATCTTTGATATCTTTTTGGGGAGATCATTCAGGTCATAATGTAGATTACTTCTTATACCTTCGGTACTCATTAACTGCACAGTTTGGCTGTATCTTCCTTGGGTGGATATCATCTTCTTCCAATGGCAGTTTTACACATGTCCTCTTGCCTTTAATTAGGGTAAGTCTTGCCACTTCCTTTTATTTATGCTTTTATTTTCAGCAACCATGATTTTTACCACTGACAGTGGGATCCCACTCTGTGGCATGTATGCTTTGCCTCAAATCTGCACTATTTGCTAAGTGCTCTGTAATAATTACTGTATAGATGGAATGTTTTGCAAGACCATTGGTGGCATACCCAGTGATATATTCCTGAGATATGTTTTCAGATATCAGTGAGTTTCACTCGGTGGTGGACTGTCACTCATGGAATTTGTAAATAAAATATAAAGGGATTTCTGCTCATCCTTTCTCAACCTTTGATTGAATAAATTGGTTTTGATCTGTTTTTCAAATTAGGAAATCACAGACACCCATTGCACATTTTTCAGTGTGACCCTCCTCCAGCTTTCTCGCTGTGTTTATTTCCCTTTTTCTTCCAGTGGAACAAGGAAGCTCTTACCACTTCCCAGTTGTTGGCATAATAGACTATGGAGGCTTGCTGCTGAATGAGTTTAGAAATCTAATTTACTATATAAATACATATGATTATAAACTCAATGAGAGGAGGGCAAAGCTGCTTCTTTTCTTCCATTTCCCTTTAGTTTTTTTTTCCAGGTGGACAACTGACAGTTGGAGCAGGTTCACCAGAGGAACAGGTTGTATGCAGTAGAAGCCTCTCTTCTCATTTTTCCAATTGCAAGAGGTTCTCTCCTTGCTCCTACAGTCATTTGCAACAGAAGCTCTTTTTCACATTATTTTAGTTGTAGAAAGTTCTCTCCTTGCTCCTACTGTTATGTGCAACAGAAACTTATTCATATTATTTTAGTTGTAGAAAGTTCTCTCCTTGCTCTTACTGTTGTGTGCAACAGAAACTTATTTTAGTTGTAGAAAGTTCTCTCCTTGCTCCTACTGTTGTGTGCAACAGAAACTTATTCATATTATTTTAGTTGCAGAAAGTTCTCTCCTTGCTCCTACTGTTGTGTGCAACAGAAACTTATTCATATTATTTTAGTTGCAGAAAGTTCTCTCCTTGCTCCTACTGTTGTGTGCAACAGAAACTTATTCATATTATTTTAGTTGCAGAAGGTTCTCTCCTTGCTCCTACTGTTGTGTGCAACAGAAACTTATTCATATTATTTTAGTTGTAGAAAGTTCTCTCCTTGCTCTTACTGTTGTGTGCAACAGAACTTATTTTAGTTGTAGAAAGTTCTCTCCTTGCTCCTACTGTTGTGTGCAACAGAAACTTATTCATATTATTTTAGTTGCAGAAAGTTCTCTCCTTGCTCCTACTGTTGTGTGCAACAGAAACTTATTCATATTATTTTAGTTGCAGAAAGTTCTCTCCTTGCTCTACTGTTGTGTGCAACAGAAACTTATTCATATTATTTTAGTTGCAGAAAGTTCTCTCCTTGCTCTACTGTTGTGTGCAACAGAAACTTATTCATATTATTTTAGTTGCAGAAAGTTCTTTCCTTGCACCTACTGTTGTGTGCAACAGAAGCTTTTTTTCAAATTATTTTAGTTGTAGAAAGTTCTCTCCTTGCTCCTACTGTTGTGTGCAACAGAAACTTATTCATATTATTTTAGTTGCAGAAAGTTCTTTCCTTGCACCTACTGTTGTGTGCAACAGAAGCTCTTTTTCAAATTATTTTAGTTGCAGAAGGTTCTCTCCTTGCTCCTACTGTTGTGTGCAACAGAAACTTTTCACTTTATTTTAGTTGTAGAAAGTTCTTTCCTTGCTCCTACTGTTGAGTTTGGGAGACTTTGTGCTTTGTTTTAATAATGGAGTACATACATTCAATGTGAGAAGTGACTTTGTTTGGTTTTCAATGTTGTGCTCCTACACTGGTCCCTCCATCTTTACAATGTGGGATTGTAGCTTTGTGTGAGAGGAGATAAGACCTTACCAGAAATTAAGATTTTTGAAAATGTATTTCTGATAGGTACTCACTTCCCTCGCACACTTCCCACTCACAGCCCATGTTCATTTCTTAGAGTTGCCAATTCTAGAAAGTGAGGATTGAGCAGGAATAGTAGAGAAGTTTAGCTGCAGTAATATATAGGTGACACAGTACTGTTGGTGGAGGCTAGTTATACGATGCATACAAATTCAAAAATAGTGTTAATTGATGGGATATACAGACTGGTGCACTCAGTGAAAAAATTGTAATAATACTTAGAGGACAAATTGAAGTTTGACAGAGCTTTGTGTGAGAAGTGGCATGTATATACCTATCAGAAATATATTTTTAGTGTGAATTTTTATATGGTTCTCCTCAGAATGCTTTAGTCTCTGTTCGTATGTTGTTTTGGTTGTATTTATATGCAAGAATTAATGAGTATTTTAAATTGTCATTGTTTCAAATTTTCAGAGGTATCTGTATAGATGTATATATGTTGAGAAAATTTATAAAGGATCGAAAACTTAGCTTAATTTTCTTTGTCGTTTCAATAATTAAGTCATCTGTAAATTAATGAAAGTATTTTAAAAATTAATTAATTTTTTTGTGTAGAAATGGAAAGTGCAATGTTGTATATCAGTCGTAATTATGGGTCCAGATGGAAGCATCTTGCAAGGGCCTTGAAAGTTCGTGAAGGAGATATAGATAGTGTCATCTGTGACTACCCAGGTGATACATGTGAACAGATTTACCAAGCATTGTGTCGCTGGAAGGAAGAACACGCTTCTCGGGCCAATATGGATGTACTACTAGAAACGCTCAGGAAATCTTCCTGCAAACGGAATGATTTGGCTGAAAAATTGCAGAATGGCTATCATCTACATTAATGTCTTTCTTGGACAAGGCCAAACAAGTGATTTTCCATAGCTGTAATTTTGCTTATATGCTATTTTATGTTCAATGAAATTTTTTAAAATTAATATTTTAGTTTTATATCTATGTACTGGTATAAGGTTTATTATGGTTTAAAAAGATGTATTCTCTAAATTGCTGAAACACCAATGTATAACAGCTTTGGTGTACAGAATAGTATATAATACTGTCATGGTGTAACAGACTTCAGTAACAAATAAACCTGTAACACAATTTGATTAACCACACAACTTTTGTGTTCAGTATATTATGTAATACTGTCATGGTGGAACAGGCTTCTGTTATAAATAAACTTGTAACACTCTGTTATATAACACAAATTTTGTGTACAGTATAGTATATATTACTGTCATGGTGGAACAGGCTTCAGTAACAAATAAACCTGTAACACAATTTGATTAACCACACAACTTTTGTGTTCAGTATATTATGTAATACTGTCATGGTGGAACAGGCTTCTGTTATAAATAAACTTCTAACACTCTGTTATATAACACAAATTTTGTGTACAGTATAGTATATATTACTGTCATGGTGGAACAGGCTTCAGTAACAAATAAACCTGTAACACAATTTGATTAACCACACAACTTTTGTGTTCAGTATATTATGTAATACGGTCATGGTGGAACAGGCTTGTGTTATAAATAAACTTGTAACACTCTGTTATATAACACAAATTTTGTGTACAGTATAGTATATATTACTGTCATGGTGGAACAGGCTTCTGTTACAAATAAGTTTGTAACACTATTTCATATAGCACAACTTTTGTGCACAGTACAGTACATAATACAGTCATGGTGCAACAGGTTTGGTTACAAATAAATTTGTAACTATTTTATATAACAACTTTTGTGTACAGTATAGTACATAATACAGTCATGGTTCTAGAGGTTCAGTTACAAATAAATTTGTAACACTTTGATATAACAAGTTTTCTAAACAGTATAGTATGTAATAACGTCATGGTGCAACAGGTTGCAGTTACAAATAAATTTAACTATTTTATGTAACAACTTTTGTGTACAGTATAGTACATAATACAGTCATGGTGCAAGAGGTTCAGTTACAAATAAATTTGTAACACTATTTTATATAACACAACTTTTCTGTAAAGTATAGCATGTAATACTATCATGGTGTGACAGGCTTCTGTGACAAATTCGCTTTTGACACTGTTATATAACACAACTTTGGTGAACAGTATAGTATGTAGTACTATCATGGTGCAATGGGCTTCTGTTACAAATAATTTTGTAACTATATTTTATATAACAACCTTTGTGTGTAGTATAGTATGTAATACTGACATGGTACAACAGGCTGCTGTTTCAAATAAACTTGTAATGTTATTTTCTGTAACACAACTTTTGTGTACAGTATAGTACATAATACAGTCATGATGTAACAGGTTACGTTTCAAATAAATTTATAACTATTTTATATAACACAACTTTTGTGTATGGTATTGTATGTAAAAATGACAAGGTGCAACAAGCTTTTGTTATAAATAAACTTGTAACACTATTTTATGCAAATCTACTTTTTTATACAGTATACCATATAATACTGTCATGGTGCAATAGGCTTCTGTTACAAATAAATGTGTAATACTATTTTATATTACACTTCTTTTGTGTTCAGTTTTGCATGTAATACAAACAGTAATAATCAATAGTGTTCACTATACAAGTATGAATCAATAGTGTTCACTATACAAGTATGAATCAATAGTGTTCACTATACCAGTATTAATCAACAGTGTCCACAATACCAGTATTAATCAATAGTGTTCTTTGTACCAGTATTAATCGACAGTGTTCCCAATACCAGTATTTATCAAGAATGTTCACAATACCAGTAATAACCAGTAGTGTTCACAATACCAGCACTAATCAATCGTGTTTACAATAACAGTTTTAATCAATAATGTTTACAATAGCAGTATTAATTAACAGTGTTCACAGTACCAATATTAATTAACAGTGTTCACAGTACCAGTATTAATCAACAGTGTTCCCAATACCAGTATTAATCAATAGTTTTCACTATGCTAGTGCTAATCAAAATGTTTTCATAGTACCAGTATTGACAAATAGTGTCAACTACAGAAGTGTTATTCAATAGCGTTCACAACACCAGAACTAATCAATAGTCTTCACCATATGAGTAATAATCAACAATGTTCAGAATACCAGTATTAACCAACACAGTTTATAATACCAGTATTAATCAACAGTGCTCACAATACTAGTATTAATTAAGTGTTCACTATACCAGTATTAATTAACAGCGTTAAGTGTACCATAATTAATCAATAGTGTTCACAATACCAGTAATACCATTCATAATAAACATAATAGTGTTCACAGTACTAGAAGTAATCAATAGTGTTCACAAGACGAGTATAAATCAATAGAGTTCACAATACCACTATTAATGAATAGTGTTTATAAAGCAGTATAAATCAATAGTGTTGATAATATTATTAATCAATAACTTTCACGATACCAGTATAAATCAATAGTGTTTACTATACCTGTAATAGTGTTCAGAATATCAGTATTAATCAGTGGTGTTCACTATTCCAGTATTAATTAATATTGTTCACGATACCAATATTAATGAATAATGTTCACTATACAAGTATTAATCAATAGTGTCCACTATACCAGTATTAATCATCAGTGTTAACAATACCAGTACTAATCAATATTGTTCAAGGTAGCAGTATTAATCACTAAGTGTTCACTGAACCAGTGATGGAGTTCACGTTGGCAATATAATTCAATAATGTTCACTATACTGTTGGACACTGCAACGTGATGCACCGGACATTGAATAAGAAAGAAAATCAGGAGCAAAACACTTTTAATTATGTTGAACATAATAGCGTATTAGAAACATAAACGCAATTAAATACGTTATTGCCGGTAAACAGTTAACTGTCTATTTCTCAGAGTTCCCACGTGATGAAGCAAAACCAAAACTACATTTGTGCATACCAACCAGATACCTGTCACAATCAGCAAAAACTTTTCAGGAAGAAATACCTTTCAAAAAAAAGTGTTGTGCAGTGTAATCAAAAGTGTTCACGATACCAGTATTAACGAATAGTGTTCACAATACTGGTATTAGTCAACAGTGATCACAATACCAGAATTAGTTAAGAGTGTTCACTCATCTAGTATTACTCAATAGTGTTCAATATACCAGTATTGTTGAATAGTTTTCACAATAGCTGTATTAATCAATAGTATTCACAGTAGCAGTATTAGTCATTAGTGTTCAGTATACCAGTAATAGTTATCATAATATCAATATTAATCAATAGTGCTCATCTATACCAATAATAGTGTACACAATACCAATATTAATCAATAGTTTACACCAAACAAGTAATAGTTTTCACAATATCAGTAATAGTGTTCACAACACCACTATTAATACATAGCGTTCACAATACCAGAAGTAATGAATAGTGCTTACAGTACCAGTAATAGCACTCAAAATACCAGTATTAATCAATAGTGTTCACTATAACAATAATAGTGTACACAATACAAGTATTAATTGATAGTGTTCACAATACCAGAAAAAATATTCATAACACCATTATTGATCAATAGTGATCACTATACCAGTAATAGTGTTCACGATACCAGTATTAATCAACAGTGTTCACAATAATAGTATTAATCAATAGTGTTCACAAAACCAGTATTATTCAATAGTGTTTACAATACGAGTATTAATCAACAGTATTCACGATATCTGAGTTAATCAACAGTGTTCAGAGTAGCAGCAACAATCGATAGTGTTCCCTATACAAGTATTAATCAACAGCGTTCACAATACCAGAACTAATCAATAATGTTCATAATATCAGTATTAATAAATAGTGTTCACATTACCAGTATTAATCAACAGTGTTCACTATACCAGTGTTAAGAAACAATGTTCACAGTAGCAGCATTAATCAATAGTGTTCCCAATAAAAGTATTAATCTACAGCGTTTACAATACAATAATTAATCAATATATTTATCAATATCAATATATCAATAATTAATAGTGTATACAGTACCAGAATTAAACAATAGTATATAAAACACCAAAATTAATTAATACTGTTCACAATACCACTATTTACCAGTAGTGTCATTATACCAAAATTAATCAGTAGTGTTTACTCAATATGTAATAGTGTTGAGAATACCAGTATTAATCAGTGGTGTTCAATATTCAAGCATTAATCAATATTGTTCAATGTAGCACTATTAATTACTAGTGTGCACTATACCATTAATAGTGTTCACGATACCACTATTACTCAACGGTGTTCACAATACAAGTATTAATCAACAGTGTTCACTATAGAAGTATTAATCAATAGTGTTCACAATAACAGTATTAATCAACAGTGAACCCAAGAGCAGTATTAATGAACAATGTTTACAATACCAGTATTACTCAATAGTCCCACTATATCAGCATTAAGCAATAGTGTTCACCATACCAGAACTGATCAATAGTGTTTATAACACGTGTATTAATCAACGGTGTTCACAATACTAGTATTAATTAAGTAATCACTATGCCAATATTAATTAAAAGCGTTAGGTGTACCAGGATTAATCAATAGTGTTCAAAATACCAGTAGTAACCTGAAATGTTGACAATACCAATATTAATTAATCGTGTGAAAAATTACAGTATTAATCAACTGTGTTCACAATAGCAGTATTAATCAACATTGTTTACAATAGCAATATCAATTAATAGTGTTCACCATTCCATTATAATGAATGGTTTTCACTATAAAAGTATTAATAGTGTACACAGTACCAAAATTTAACAATAGTATTTACAACAACACAATTAATCAATAGTGTTCACAATACCACTATTAACCAATATCGTTTATAAAGCACTGTTAATCTATACTGTTGAAAATATCAGTATTAATGTTCACTTTATCAATATTAATCAAAGTGTTCACTACACCAAAATTAATCAATAGTGTTTATTCAACCTGTAAGAGTGTTCAGAGTATAAGTATTAATCAGTAGTGTTCAATATTCAGGTATTAATCAATATTGCTTAATGTAGCAGTATTAATCACTAGTGTGCACTATATCAGTTATAGAGTTCACAATGTCAATATAAACCAATAATGTTTACAATACCAGTAATAGTCTTCACAATACCAGTGATAATCAATGGTGTTGACAATACCAATAGTAATCAATAGTGTTCACAGTACCAGTATTAATCAATAGTGTTTACGAAAGCAGTAATAGTGTTCACAAACCCAGTGTTAACAATAGTGTTCACAAAACTACTAATACCGTTCCCAATAACCATAATAGTGTTGACAATACCGCTATTAAAGAATAGTTTTCACAATACTAGAAGTAATCAATAGTGTTCACAATACCAGCACTAATCAATTTTCTTCACTATACCATTATTAATGAATAGTGTTCACAATACCAGAACTAATAAATTTTCTTCACTATACCAGAATAAGCAATAGTGTTAAAAAGCAGTATTAATCAATATTCTTGATAATATAAGTATTAATCAATAAAGCTCACTATATTGGTATTAATTAAAAGTATTAATTGTTCCAAAATTAATCAATAGTGTTTACTATACCTGAAATAGTTTCTAGAATACCAGAATTCAGTGGTGTTCACTATTCCAGTTTTATTTAATACTGTTCACAATACAAATATTAATGAATATTGTTCTCTGTACAAGTGTTAATGTATAGTGTCCACTATACCAGAATTAATCATTATTGTTCACAATACCAGTACCAACCAATATCGTTCATTGTAGCACTATTAGTCACTAATGTTCACTATACCAGTAATAGTCTTCACTATTCCAGTGATAATCAATGGTGTTCACAATACCAGTAGCAATCAAGTGTTCAGAGTACCAGTATTAATCAAGAGTGTTCACAATACCATTAGTAATCAATAGTGTTTACAATACCAGTATTAATCAAAAGTGTTCGCAATACCTGTATTAATCAATAGTATTTATTATACCAGTAATTGTGTTCAAAATATCAATATTAATCAGTAGTGTTCACTATACCACTAATAGTGTACACTATACCCGTATTAATTAATAGTGTTCACGATACCAGCAATAGTGTTCACAATACCAGTATTAATCAACAGTTTTCACAGTAACAGTAATAGTATTCAACTTACCAGTATCAATTTGTCGTGTTCACTATACCAGTGATAGTGTTCACAGCACAGGTATCAATCAATAGTGTTCATAATACCAGTAGTAATCAATAGTGTTCAGAGTACCAGTATTAATCAAGAGGGTTCACAATACCATTAGTAATCAATAGTGTTCACAAAACCAGTGTTAATCAACAGTGTTCACAAAACCAGTAATACCGTTCACAATAACTATAATAGTGTTGTTAATACCGGTATTTCTGAATAGTGTTCACAATTCTAGAAGTATTCAATGGTGTTCACAGTTCCATTATTAATGACTAGTGTTCACAATACCTGTGTAATCAATAGTGTTCTCTATACCATTATTAATCAACAGTGTTCCCAATACCAGTATTAATCAAGAGTTTTGACAATACCAGTATTTATCATGAATGTTTACAATACCAGTATTAATCAATAGTGTTCACAATACCAGTATTAATCAACAGTGTTCGCAATACCTGTATTAATCAGTACTGTTCACAGTACCAGTACTAATCAATAGTTTTCACAATACAATACTAATCAATAGTGTTTCCAATACCAGCTTTAATCAATACTTTTAACAATACTAGTATTTATCATCTGTTGACAATGCCAGTACTAATCAAGTGTTCAATATATCAGTATTAATCAACAGTGTTCACAATACCAATACTAATCAACAGTGTTCACTATACTAGTACTAGTCAACAGTGTTCACAATACCAATACTAATCAACAGTGTTCACTATACTAGTACTAGTCAACAGTGTTCACAATACCAATACTAATCAACAGTGTTTACAATGCAAGTATTATTCAATAGTGCTCACAATATCAGAGTTTATCAATAGTATTCATAGTACCATAAATAGTCGATAGTGTACACAATACCAGTATTAATTAGTAGTGTATACCGTACCAGCACTAATCAACGGTGTTGATAGTACCAGTATTAATCAGTAGTATTTACAATACCAGTACTAATAAACAGTGTCCACTATACTAGTATTAATGAACAGTGTTCTATACAAGTATTACTTAATAATGTTCCCTATAACAGTTTTAATCAATGGTGTTCACTATACAAGTATTAATCAATGGTGTTCACTATACAAGTATTAATCAATAGTGTTCATTAGACTAGTATTAAGCAACATCGTTCACAATACCAGTATTAATCAATAGTGTTCATACAACAGTGTTCACAATGCCGGTATTAGTCAATAGTATTCACTATTCAAATATTAATCAATAGTGTTCATAATACCAGTATTAATGAATAGTGTTTACTATACCGGTATTAATCAATTGTGTTCACAGGAACAGTGCCAATCAACAGTGTTCAGAGTAACAGTATTAATGAACTGTGTTCACTACACCAGTATCTATCATCAGATTTCTCAATACTAGTATCAATCAACAGTGTTCACAATATTAGTATCAATCAATAGTGTTCACTATAACAGTAGTAATCAATTTGTTCACAATACTGGTATTAATCAATTTGTTCACAATTCTGATATTAATCAACAGTGTTCACAATGCTAGTATTAATCAATAGTGTTTACAATACGAGTATTAATCAACAGTGTTCACGAAACCAGTATTAATTAATGGTGTTCACAAAATAGCTCGTAATGTAAGTTTCTCAAAATCATGTTAATCCAATTAATTTTATTATCGACAACAAGCCTAATTTACATTTCACTGTTAGTCAGGAATGTTAATCCATACATTGTGTTAGACAGTACCAAGCGATAGTTCAGAAAGCAAGGGTCACAAAACCTTTTCAATTATTGATTGCTCGACTAAATGTTCGTTCTGGTTATTCATAATCATACCATGTAGTACACAAGGAACGTCGTTTGAAAGATTGGAAAACGAACATTGCCACTTCCTCTAGTTTTCAGTGACCTTACAATCAGTGAATGTCCTATCTGACCATAACTAAGTTGTACTCACAAAAGACAAGTCATATATTTTGCCAGATGTCCACCCGAACCCAATAAATAGTATTTCCTTTTACAGCCAATGAGTCAACTTGTCTCGAATGGCTTCGCGCTGATTCAGCCATTCTAATAAGAAGGGTGTCGTCTGGGCTGATCATTGCACTTAAGAAACTCCCCATCCTCAACCAAACATTTGACTGAATCTAGAACTGAACTGTAGAAATTCAGCATCACGCACAGCACTGTCTCTCCTTGAATCTCATTTATTCTTGAAAATGTTTAAGAAATTTCTCTAGATCCTACTTGAGCACGTTCTCAGGCATTGGATCTCACTCACAAAATAACCTAAATCATCTTCCAATGGACTCTGTGCTAAAACCAAGATGATATACCTTAACAATGAGGGTGTAATGTAAGACGCTGATGCAGGAGCCCTTACATTCAGACAAGTGTTAAATTTCTGTCTTAGAGAAACTAGAAATGACAAATTACTTATGGTAGCTTACCTATTAGTTGTACATAATCCCAGGTATCTATTATTGTCAAAGAAAAATAACTTTTGGACGTTGGCCAACAGATCACCATTTTTACCATTTTGTATTGTTTCACCTGTTGATGAACACCATCTAACAATCTCTAGTATCCGACCAGGGTTGCTCTATTTTGACTGGTAGATCTATAAGGACCATTCAGTATCAGACTTGTTAGATTGTACATCTTGAGGCGTTCTTCAAAGACCCGAACTTCTTGTACAACGATGTAAAACCTCAGGGGGAGAACCATTTTGGCTTTTCAAAGTGCACCAGGTAATAGCAGTTCTCCTTCCCTAGACTATAGCAGCAATGAGATAGTTATCGTAGACCTTTTTAGGATTTGGAAAATCCAATGTCGAGAAGAAAGTTTCTTTTAGACACAACAAATCTCTTTGGCAGCTGTTGCTCCTCAATGTCAAACTATTGTCGTTGGTCTAGATGCTCACTACCTAAGACAGTTCTCAGCTTAAGAGTTTCAACTTTGTAAGTAAAAGACGTACAAGAGAGGTGTTTCTGGCAAATACAATGAATTTTCCCCTCTGTGATATTCAGAGATTGTTCTAAATTCCCTTAAGAGTAATTAGCAAGAGCTGCAAAATTACAAAACAGTGCTATATTGTCTCTGTCTTTGAAACTGAGTTGCAGTAAAGAGACTGGATACAATCACTAGTTACATATACAGCAGACGGAGTCCCCAGCGAGTGTAAATGTGTTTCGCTAGTTCGTAGATGAAGTCTAAAGTGGTCTATACCCAAATATGTAATACGTCAAACTACTTAGACCTTTCACGTCATTGTAGATCACTTCTGTTTTGGAGCTATGACCTTGGGCAATCACCTGACTCGCTTAACAGTCATGTTTTAAGAAGGTAAAAAATGTGTGATATTCCGGTGTATTTCAATAGGAGTTAAATGTTTTGTTTTGAAATCAGAAAAAATGATATCGGTTCATGATTAAGTTAGGAGTTTAAAGTTACAACTAAAATTTCAAGTTTCAAATAATAAGTTATATTATAATTATTTTTAGTTTTACTGCAGTCATAAAAGTTTAAATTAAAAATAGGATTAAAAGTTTGCTTGTATCGTCCAAAGGGCCCGGCATGGCCTAGCGCGTTAAGGCGTGCGCTTCGTAATCTGAGGGTCGCGGGTTCGCGCCCGCGTCGCGCTAAACATGCTCGCCCTCCCAGCCGTGGGGGTGTATAATGTGACGGTCAATCCCACTATTCGTTGGTAAAAGAGTAGCCCAATAGTTGGCGGTGGGTGGTGATAACTAGCTGCCTTCCCTCTAATCTTACACTGCTAAATAAGGGACGGCTAGCACAGATAGCCCTCAGTAGCTTTGTGCGAAATTCCAAAACAAACAAACAAACAAATCGTCTCCAAACTTTTCTTTTAGTCTGGAACTTGCCACATGTTTCTGTGCGTCTTCCGAAGTATAGCTGTATTTAAACCACGTGACTGTCTGTGTCATACTTGGTGTTGTGGTGTTTAAAAAAGTACTTCGCCTTATAGCAAGCGGTAATGACTTAGTAATAAACAGTTTCCTGACCTTCTATGTGTTTCAAGGTTGAAAATTGAGAGTTTAAGCTAACATTGAAACTAAATGAACTATGCTTATCAGCAGTAATAAGACAAAAAGATAGTGGTCACGAACTTAGACCGGGGGGGGGGGCAGCGTAAGCGCCCTCATTCACTAGCTGGTGACCCGTTCCTCAGTCTAATTACTGAAATAAATATGAGCTTGAAAGCGTATTTAATTCCAACAAAAACACATTCTCTATAAAAGTGTGAACGTTAAGATATGTTTACTCACTACCGTATAGTAAAACAGCTGTATAAGCATGTATATATATTGTCGACATAAGTACGATCATTAAGGTACTACTGTACTATAAGACAACCGTATAAACTGGAGGCATTCTGTCCAAGGTCCGAGAAAGTGTTCTGTTCCAAGAGTACATAAAACCAAAGTTAAGAGTAACAAACATTTTTATTTCTTGCTTTTAAAGCTCACAAGTCATGTTGAAATGTAGGCAGGCGAGTGCATAATTTTTCTCGTGACTTATTACACGTTCACGTTTTACCGACACCACAGCGTTACAGAGTGCAACATTAAACATTTTTTACCTATCGTCATTTTAGTGTCTCCTGACGGTAAGACAACGCACTAATCTATAGCAATCCATGTAATGGCGAACCCTCCACACGGCTTTAGGCAACATTTTGTGGGAGACAATTTATAAGAATTATATATATATATATGTAGATTGAAAGTAAAGACAGATAACTTACGAGAATCATTTCTTCAAGTAAGTTAAAACATTCTGCTTGTAGATTGAAAGTAAGGACAGATAACTTAAGAGAAGCATTTCTTCAAGTAAAGACATTCTGCTTGAATGTAGAAAAAAGTTGATACTAAAGAAATATTTCTTAAGAAGAGATTTTCTGGAAGAACTCTGAGACATTCAACTTAAAGATAGAATAAAGTTGAAAGTAAAAATAGATTTTCTAAGAAGATATTTTCTTCAAGAGCTTTAACATATCCTGCTTGGAGATAGAAAGAAGTTAAAAGTAAAGACAAATCTCTCAAGGAGAGGTTTTTTACAAGTTTAAGAACCCTACTCAAAGATAGAACCGATTTTAAAGTATAGATAAATCTCTTAAAAATAGTTTTTATACAAGTTTAAAACATTCTGCTTGAAGATAAAAAGAAGTTAAAAGTAAAAACAGATGTTTTAAGAAGAGCTTTTATACAAGAGATGTAAGACATCATTCTTAAAGATAGAAAGAAGTTGATAGAAAAGACAGATCTCTTTACATAGAAAGTACATATTAAAATACTTTTTATTACTTAGAAAAGAAGCATAGAACGTACACGGTGAAATACCATTGAATGCTAAGGACAAAAACCTGAAAGTACATATTAACATACTGTAGAATACTTGGAAGAGAAACCTCAAAAGTACATATTAAAATACCTTTTAATACTTAGAACAAACACACAGAAAGTACATATTGACATAAGATTGAATTCATCAAACAAAAGTATCAAAGTACATATTACAATATCTTTTAATACTTAGAAGAAAAACACAGAAAGTGCATATTAACATACAATTGAACACTTAGAAGAAAAACGTCTAAAGTACACTTTAAAACAACACTATGTTCCTGGATAGTATGTGCTATTTATTAATTGCTTATGTTGTAAAAGTACAGAAAATGGCCGTTATTCCCTTGAAACTTTGCTTTTATTACCTGGATAATGAAAATTTGAAAGTAACTTATTTTCTACGTAAAAACAGGTAAATTTGCACATTTTCATTTAAATAAAGTCTGAATAAAACAACATATGAATCAAGATTTACATGTATTTATACTAAAGTGATACAAAAATGTTTAGAAGTGAGTAGTTTTCGAGATTTACGACTGTAATATAAATCACTTTCACGTATGAGCCTCGAATATAGTCTCCCACAATGCTTTCGTTATACGTTCCTTGGTAGCAGCGTTTAAAGTCCAGTATCTCTTGGTGGAACGCTCGCCTTGCTCCTCTGACTATGCTCCCATGTTCTCCTTGAATTTGTCAAGATGAGCGTCAAGGATATGGACTTTCAGGGACATCCTGCAGCCCATTTTCCGTAGTTCTTCACCAGATCCTCAACCAGTTCCACATAATTTTCAACCTTGTGATTGCCCAAGAAGACCCGAACCACTGCGACGATACTGCCCCAAGATTTTTTCCCCTTCATACTGAGTTTCTTTTGGAATTCTTTGCACTCTAGGATCTTCTTTATTTGTGGTCCAACGGAGACACCAGCTTTGCCCTTTGCCTCAGACAGCTTAGGGAAGAAGTCTCGAAGGCATTTGGACACTGTAGACTCCTTATCAAGAGCTGTGAAAAATTATTCCATAAGACCCAGTTTATGTGCATTGGTGGAAATAATACCCTCTGGAGATCCACTAGTGGCTCACACTTGACTTGTGCCTCCCCACAGAGAACTCGGTCCGTTGTGGCCAGTGCTTCCTGTTGTAGTGTGCTGCGGTGACCCTACTGTCTCAAAGGCAAAGATAACATAAAAACTTGGTAAAGCCTCCTAGGAGACCCATCAGAAATGCCACCATTTTGAAGTCTTCGATAACCTCCCAGCCATACTCATCATACTTCAAGACTTCTAGCAAGGTCTTGATGCTGTTGTATTCCTCTTTGAGTTGCACCGAAAGACATTTAAATTTTAAAGGTCTAAAATTTGTATAATATAAAATATTACTATTCAAGCAAGCACAAATTGTCTGTCTTACCTTCCAGAGTTTTTTGCAGTGCTCGCAGGTAAAATGAGGTGCTCAAGGCTTGTTTTGATCCCCGACAAGCATGCCGAAATATGCCTTGTAGGCTTCACACATTTTAGCAGATGCTGTCACAGAGTATTTTTTCGCTCTTGTCTTGATGAATTGGCCACATACATAGCAGAATGCGTCTGGAGAATGCTTGCAGCTTTTTGATGCCGTCTAAACTGAAGTGGTGAGTGGTGAGCCCATTATATATATTACTATGAAAAGTTCTAAAAAATTCTCGTAAGTTAGAGAAAATTCTCTATCAGCTATTCAGCAATGAATCTACCTGGAATGTTCTGGAAAATGGGTAAATTTAAAAATTTCATTACCCAGGTCACAAAAGCAAAGTTTGAACATAAAAATAGGTATTTGTTTCATTTACTTTAGGCATAAGCAATTGGAAAATAACACTTTCTGCCCAGGAATAAGAAAAGTAAAAGTATTGTTACATAGGAAATCTTTATAACTTAAAACAAAAATCTAGAAAGTACGTACTGAAGTGCACTTTAATACTTTGAAAACAATGTAAACCATACATTTTAAAATACTTTTCAATACTTACAATATTGAAAAAAAACTTTAATACTTAGAACATGGAAAACACACGTTAACATACTCGTCAATACTTGTAACAAAAACCCATACAGTACATATCAAAATTCCTTTTAATACTTAGAACAGAAACTTAGAAGAAAGTACATATTAAATAACCAGTTAATATTTTGAAGAAAAACCTTGATAATAATTAAAAAATCTTTTAATATTTAGAACAATAACTTGAAAGTATATATTAAAATACTTTTTATTAGTTTGTTATAACCTTAAAACAAACTGAAAAAAACAACAACAATACAAAACGCTGCACTAATAAAAACATTCCCAGGGTATAAGTTATAATGTGGGATATAAAATGTACTTCAAGTTTTGCTGTGGTTGATCTTATCTCCTACTTTATAATCCCACATACAGAAGTAGTTTACTGATATAGAAATAAGGAGAACGATACGTGGGTGCTGAAGCCCACAACTATATCAACCCTTCACTGTCTGCAGATAGTTGTGGGAAGGTGACTGCAGTAACGAGTGTGTGTGTGTGTGTTTTCTTATAATAAAGTCACATCAGGGGTATCTGCTGAGCCCACCGAGGGGAATCGAACCCCTGATTTTAGCGTTGTAAATCCGTAGGCTTGCCGCTGTACCAATGGGGGGATAAACTAAAGAAGATAAAATTAATTGAAAAATAATTATAATAAAAAATAAGATACTACCATTTCTCAGCATTCAAGCCCCTATTAAGACACAAAGGCATTAATTGGTAACCCAGTAATCGAATTATACTGGTATAAAGAAGCCCATCCAGTTATTTAAATAAACTACTATAATTTTTTAATTTATTAAATAGAAAAACACATTACAAATCAAGAACGTATAAAACAGTATAAATAATTTAGACTTACACTATGATGGACAGAAAAACTAAACGAAAGATTACACTATGATGGACAGAAAAACTAAACGAAAGACTACACTATGATGGACAGAAAAACTAAACGAAAGACTACACTATGATGGACAGAAAAACTAAACGAAAGATTACATTATGCTAGACAGAAAAACTAAACAAAAGATTACATTATGCTAGACAGCAAAACTAAACGAAAGACTACACTATGCTGGACAGAAAAACTAAACGAAAGACTACACTATGCTAGACAGAAAAACTAAACGAAAGACTACACTATGCTGGACAGAAAAAACTAAACGAAACTAAAGTTGTCAAATTATTAATATAACTCTCTCGTAACATATTGGCGAAACGTCTAGGTCTCAGCAGCCGGTGGTCCGTTCAAGGAGGAGAAACCGTTAATATCTAGCTTTGGACACTATTTTATTGTACGTCAAATGACGTACTTAAACATCGTCATAGTGAAGTAGAACGTAAAGGTCAGATCGAACACAGGACCAAAAGAAGGAAAACAAACTCCTTCAAAGTATTATAACACTGAAAACTAAATGTCACTTAAATATACATAGAGAGTATTATAACACTGAAAACTAAATGTCACTTAAATATACATAGAGTATTATAACACTGAAAACTAAATGTCACTTAAACATACATAGAGAGAGTATTATAACACAGCAAACTAAATGTCACTTAAACATACGTAGAGAGAGTATTATAACACTGAAAACTAAATCTCACTTAAACACACGTAGAAAGAGTATTATAACACTGAAAACTAAATCTCACATAAACATCCGTAGAGAGAGTATTATAACACTGAAAACTAAATCTCACTTAAACATACATAGACAGAGTATTATAACACTGAAAGATAAATGTCACGTAAACATACATTGAGAGAGTATAATAACACTGAAAACTAAATGTCACATAACATACTTAGAGAAAGTATCATAACACTGAAAACTAAATGTAACTTAAACATACGTAGAGAGGGTATTATAACACTGAAAACTAAATGTCACTTAAACATACATAGACAGAGTATGAAAACACTGAAAACTAAATATAACTTAAACATACGTAGAGAGCGTATTATAACACTGAAAACTAAATCTCACTTAACAAACGTAGAGACAGTATTATAACACTGAAAACTAAATGTCACTTAAACATACATAGACAGAGTATGAAAACACTGAAAACTAAATCTCACTTAAACATACGTAGAAAGAGTATTATAACACTGAAAACTAAATCTCACTTAACATACGTAGAGAGAGTATTATAACACTGAAAACAAAATCTCACTTAAACACCCGTAGAGAGAGTATTATAACACTGAAAACTAAATGTCACTTAAACATACGTAGAGAGAGAATTATAAAACTGAAAACTAAATCTCACTTAAACATACGTAGAGAGAGTATTATAACACTGAAAACTAAAACACACTTAACATACGTAGAGAGAGTATTATAACACTGAAAACAAAATCTCACTTAAACACTCGTAGAGAGAGTATTATAACACTGAAAACTAAATATCACTTAAACATACATAGACAGAGTATTATAACACTGAAAACTAAATTTCACTTAAACATACACAGACAGAGTATTATAACACTGAAAACTAAATGTCACTAAAACATACATAGAGAGAGTATTATAACACTGAAAACTAAATTTCACTTAAACATACGTAGAGAGAGAATTATAAAACTGAAAACTAAATCTCACTTAAACATACGTAGAGAGAGTATTATAACACTGAAAACTAAATCTCACTTAACATACGTAGAGAAAGTATTATAACACTGAAAACAAAATCTCACTTAAACACCCGTAGAGAGAGTATTATAACACTGAAAACTAAATGTCACTAAAACATACATAGAGAGAGTATTATAACACTGAAAACTAAATTTCACTTAAACATACGTAGAGAGAGAATTATAACACTGAAAACTAAATCTCACTTAAACATACGTAGAGAGAGTATTATAACACTGAAAACTAAAACTCACTTAACATACGTAGAGAGAGTATTATAACACTGAAAACAAAATCTCACTTAAACACTCGTAGAGAGAGTATTATAACACTGAAAACTAAATGTCACTAAAACATACATAGAGAGAGTATTATAATACTGAAAACTAAATTTCACTTAAACATACGTAGAGAGAGAATTATAAAACTGAAAACTAAATCTCACTTAAACATACGTAGAGAGAGTATTATAACACTGAAAACTAAAACTCACTTAACATACGTAGAGAGAGTATTATAACACTGAAAACAAAATCTCACTTAAACACTCGTAGAGAGAGTATTATAACACTGAAAACTAAATATCACTTAAACATACATAGACAGAGTATTATAACACTGAAAACTAAATATCACTTAAACATACACAGACAGAGTATTATAACACTGAAAACTAAATGTCACTTAAACATACATAGAGAGAGTATTATAACACTGAAAACTAAATATCACTTAAACATACATAGACAGAGTATTATAACACTGAAAACTAAATCTCACTTAAACATACATAGACAGAGTATTATAACACTGAAAACTAAATGTCACTTAAACATACATAGACAGAGTATTATAACACTGAAAACTAAATGTCACTTAAACATACATAGACAGAGTATTATAACACTGAAAACTAAATGTCACTTAAACATACATAGATAGAATGTTATAACACTGAAAATTAAATCTCACTTAACATACGTAGAGAGAGTATTATAACACTGAAAACCAAATCTCACTTAAACACTCGTAGAGAGTATTGTAACACTGAAAACTAAATCTCACTTAAACATAGGTAGAGAGAGTATTATAACACTGAAAACTCAATCTCACTTAAACATACGTAGAGAGAGTATTATAACACTGAAATCTAATTCTCACTTTAATATAGCTAGACAGAGTAGTATAACACTGAAAAATAAATCTCACTTAAACACACGTAGAGAGAGTATTATAACACTGATAACTAAATATCACTTAAACATATATAGACAGAGTATTAATACTGAAAACTAAATGTGACTAAAATATACATAGAGAGTACTATAACACTGAAAACTAAATCTCACTTAAACATACGTAGAGAGAGTATTATAACACTGAAAACTAAATCTCACTTAAACACTCGTAGAGAGTATTATAACACTGAAAACTAAATCTCACTTAAACATAGGTAGAGAGAGTATTATGACACTGAAAACTAAATTTCAATTAAACATACGTAGAGAGAGTATTATAACACTGAAAACTAAATCTCACTTAAACACACGTAGAAAGAGTATTATAACACTGAAAACTAAATCTCACATAAACATCCGTAGAGAGAGTATTATAACACTGAAAACTAAATCTCACTTAAACATACATAGACAGAGTATTATAACACTGAAAGATAAATGTCACGTAAACATACATTGAGAGAGTATAATAACACTGAAAACTAAATGTCACATAAACATACTTAGAGAAAGTATCATAACACTGAAAACTAAATGTAACTTAAACATACGTAGAGAGGGTATTATAACACTGAAAACTAAATGTCACTTAAACATACATAGACAGAGTATGAAAACACTGAAAACTAAATATAACTTAAACATACGTAGAGAGCGTATTATAACACTGAAAACTAAATCTCACTTAACAAACGTAGAGACAGTATTATAACACTGAAAACTAAATGTCACTTAAACATACATAGACAGAGTATGAAAACACTGAAAACTAAATCTCACTTAAACATACGTAGAAAGAGTATTATAACACTGAAAACTAAATCTCACTTAACATACGTAGAGAAAGTATTATAACACTGAAAACTAAATCTCACTTAAACACCCGTAGAGAGAGTATTATAACACTGAAAACTAAATGTCACTAAAACATACATAGAGAGAGTATTATAACACTGAAAACTAAATTTCACTTAAACATACGTAGAGAGAGTATTATAACACTGAAAACCAAATCTCACTTAAACACTCGTAGAGAGTATTGTAACACTGAAAACTAAATCTCACTTAAACATAGGTAGAGAGAGTATTATAACACTGAAAACTCAATCTCACTTAAACATACGTAGAGAGAGTATTATAACACTGAAATCTAATTCTCACTTTAATATAGCTAGACAGAGTAGTATAACACTGAAAAATAAATCTCACTTAAACACACATAGAGAGAGTATTATAACACTGATAACTAAATATCACTTAAACATATATAGACAGAGTATTAATACTGAAAACTAAATGTGACTAAAATATACATAGAGAGAGTACTATAACACTGAAAACTAAATCTCATTAAACATACGTAGAGAGTATTATAACACTGAAAAATAATCTCACTTAAACACTCGTAGAGAGTATTATAACACTGAAAATAAATGTCACTTAAACATACATTGAGAGAGTATTATAACACTGAAAACTAAATGTCACATAACATACTTAGAGAAGAGTATCATAACACTGAAAACTAAATGTAACTTAAACATACGTAGAGAGGGTATTATAACACTGAAAACTAAATGTCACTTAAACATACATAGACAGAGTATGAAAACACTGAAAACTAAATATAACTTAAACATACGTAGAGAGCGTATTATAACACTGAAAACTAAATCTCATAACAAACGTAGAGACAGTATTATAACACTGAAAACTAAATGTCACTTAAACATACATAGACAGAGTATGAAAACACTGAAAACTAAATCTCACTTAAACATACGTAGAAAGAGTATTATAACACTGAAAACTAAATCTCACTTAACATACGTAGAGAAAGTATTATAACACTGAAAACAAAATCTCACTTAAACACCCGTAGAGAGAGTATTATAACACTGAAAACTAAATTTCACTTAAACATACGTAGAGAGAGAATTATAAAACTGAAAACTAAATCTCACTTAAACATACGTAGAGAGAGTATTATAACACTGAAAACTAAAACACACTTAACATACGTAGAGAGAGTATTATAACACTGAAAACAAAATCTCACTTAAACACTCGTAGAGAGAGTATTATAACACTGAAAACTAAATATCACTTAAACATACATAGACAGAGTATTATAACACTGAAAACTAAATTTCACTTAAACATACACAGACAGAGTATTATAACACTGAAAACTAAATGTCACTAAAACATACATAGAGAGAGTATTATAACACTGAAAACTAAATTTCACTTAAACATACGTAGAGAGAGAATTATAAAACTGAAAACTAAATCTCACTTAAACATACGTAGAGAGAGTATTATAACACTGAAAACTAAATCTCACTTAACATACGTAGAGAGAGTATTATAACACTGAAAACAAAATCTCACTTAAACACCCGTAGAGAGAGTATTATAACACTGAAAACTAAATGTCACTAAAACATACATAGAGAGAGTATTATAACACTGAAAACTAAATTTCACTTAAACATACGTAGAGAGATAATTATAAAACTGAAAACTAAATCTCACTTAAACATACATAGAGAGAGTATTATAACACTGAAAACTAAATCTCACTTAACATACGTAGAGAGAGTATTATAACACTGAAAACAAAATCTCACTTAAACATCGTAGAGAGGTATTATAACACTGAAAACTAAATGTCACTAAAACATACATAGAGAGAGTATTATAACACTGAAAACTAAATTCATTAAACATACGTAGAGAGATTATAAACACTGAAAACTAAATCTCACTTAAACATACGTAGAGAGTATTATAACACTGAAAACTAAAACTCACTTAACATACGTAGAGAGAGTATTATAACACTGAAAACAAAATCTCACTTAAACACTCGTAGAGAGAGTATTATAACACTGAAAACTAAATATCACTTAAACATACATAGACAGAGTATTATAACACTGAAAACTAAATAAACTTAAACATACACAGACAGAGTATTATAACACTGAAAACTAAATGTCACTTAAACATACATAGAGAGAGTATTATAACACTGAAAACTAAATATCACTTAAACATACATAGACAGAGTATTATAACACTGAAAACTAAATCTCACTTAAACATACATAGACAGAGTATTATAACACTGAAAACTAAATGTCACTTAAACATACATAGACAGAGTATTATAACACTGAAAACTAAATGTCACTTAAACATACATAGACAGAGTATTATAACACTGAAAACTAAATGTCACTTAAACATACATAGATAGAATGTTATAACACTGAAAATTAAATCTCACTTAACATACGTAGAGAGAGTATTATAACACTGAAAACTAAATCTCACTTAAACACTCGTAGAGAGTATTATAACACTGAAAACTAAATCTCACTTAAACATAGGTAGAGAGAGTATTATAACACTGAAAACTAAATCTCACTTAAACATACGTAGAGAGAGTATTATAACACTGAAATCTAATTCTCACTTTAATATAGCTAGACAGAGTAGTATAACACTGAAAAATAAATCTCACTTAAACACACGTAGAGAGAGTATTATAACACTGATAACTAAATATCACTTAAACATATATAGACAGAGTATTAATACTGAAAACTAAATGTGACTAAAATATACATAGAGAGAGTACTATAACACTGAAAACTAAATCTCACTTAAACATACGTAGAGAGAGTATTATAACACTGAAAACTAAATCTCACTTAAACACTCGTAGAGAGTATTATAACACTGAAAACTAAATCTCACTTAAACATAGGTAGAGAGAGTATTATGACACTGAAAACTAAATTTCAATTAAACATACGTAGAGAGAGTATTATAACACTGAAAACTAAATCTCACTTAAACACACGTAGAAAGAGTATTATAACACTGAAAACTAAATCTCACATAAACATCCGTAGAGGTATTATAACACTGAAAACTAAATCTCACTTAAACATACATAGACAGAGTATTATAACACTGAAAGATAAATGTCACGTAAACATACATTGAGAGAGTATAATAACACTGAAAACTAAATGTCACATAAACATACTTAGAGAAAGTATCATAACACTGAAAACTAAATGTAACTTAAACATACGTAGAGAGGGTATTATAACACTGAAAACTAAATGTCACTTAAACATACATAGACAGAGTATGAAAACACTGAAAACTAAATATAACTTAAACATACGTAGAGGAGTATTATAACACTGAAAACTAAATCTCACTTAACAAACGTAGAGAGAGTATTATAACACTGAAAACTAAATGTCACTAAACATACATGAGACAGAGTATGAAAACACTGAAAACTAAATTTCACTTAAACATACGTAGAGAGAGTATTATAACACTGAAAACTAAATCTCACTTAACATACGTAGAGAAAGTATTATAACACTGAAAACTAAATCTCACTTAAACACCCGTAGAGAGAGTATTATAACACTGAAAACTAAATGTCACTAAAACATACATAGAGAGTATTATAACACTGAAAACTATAAATTTCACTTAAACATACATAGAGAGGTATTATAACACTGAAAACTAAATCTCACTTAAACACTCGTAGAGAGTATTATAACACTGAAACTAAATCTCACTTAAACATAGGTGAGAGAGTATTATAACACTGAAAACTAAATCTCACTTAAACATACGTAGAGAGAGTATTATAACACTGAAATCTAATTCTCACTTTAATATAGCTAGACAGGTATTATAACACTGAAAATAAATCTCACTTAAACACACATAGAGAGGTATTATAACACTGATAACTAAATATCACTTAAACATATATAGACAGGTATTAATACTGAAAACTAAATGTCACTAAAATATACATAGAGAGGAATTATAACACTGAAAACTAAATCTCACTTAAACATACGTAGAGAGTATTATAACACTGAAAAATAAATCTCACTTAAACACTCGTAGAGTATTATAACACTGAAAACTAAATCTCACTTAAACATACGTAGAGAGAGTATTATAACACTGAAAACTAAATTTCACTTAAACATACGTAGAGAGAGTATTATAACACTGAAAACTAAATCTCACTTAAACACACGTAGAAAGAGTATTATAACACTGAAAACTAAATCTCACATAAACATCCGTAGAGAGAGTATTATAACACTGAAAACTAAATCTCACTTAAACATACATAGACAGAGTATTATAACACTGAAAGATAAATGTCACGTAAACATACATTGAGAGAGTATAATAACACTGAAAACTAAATGTCACATAAACATACTTAGAGAGAGTATTATAACACTGAAAACTAAATCTCACTTAAACATACGTAGAGAGGGTATTATAACACTGAAAACTAAATGTCACTTAAACATACATAGACAGAGTATGAAAACACTGAAAACTAAATATAACTTAAACATACGTAGAGAGCGTATTATAACACTGAAAACTAAATCTCACTTAACAAACGTAGAGACAGTATTATAACACTGAAAACTAAATGTCACTTAAACATACATAGACAGAGTATGAAAACACTGAAAACTAAATCTCACTTAAACATACGTAGAAAGAGTATTATAACACTGAAAACTAAATCTCACTTAACATACGTAGAGAAAGTATTATAACACTGAAAACTAAATCTCACTTAAACACCCGTAGAGAGAGTATTATAACACTGAAAACTAAATGTCACTAAAACATACATAGAGAGAGTATTATAACACTGAAAACTAAATTTCACTTAAACATACGTAGAGAGAGAATTATAACACTGAAAACTAAATCTCACTTAAACATACGTAGAGAGAGTATTATAACACTGAAAACTAAAACTCACTTAACATACGTAGAGAGAGTATTATAACACTGAAAACTAAATCTCACTTAAACATACGTAGACAGAGTATTATAACACTGAAAACTAAATCTCACTTAAACATACATAGAAAGAGTATTATAACACTGAAAACTAAATCTCACTTAAACATACGTAGAGAGGTATATTATAACACTGAAAACTAAATGTCACTTAAAAATCATACATAGAGAGTATTATAACACTGAAAACTAAATTTCACTTAAACATACGTAGAGAGAGATTATAACACTGAAAACTAAATCTCACATTAAACATACGTAGAGAGAAACATCAATTCTAAACATATTATAACACTGAAAACTAAAACTCACTTAACATACGTAGAGAGAGTATTATAACACTGAAAACAAAATCTCACTTAAACACTCGTAGAGAGAGTATTATAACACTGAAAACTAAATCTCACTTAAACATACATAGACAGAGTATTATAACACTGAAAACTAAATATCACTTAAACATACACAGACAGAGTATTATAACACTGAAAACTAAATGTCACTAAAACATACATAGAGAGAGTATTATAACACTGAAAACTAAATTTCACTTAAACATACATAGAGAGAGTATTATAACACTGAAAACTAAATCTCACTTAAACATACGTAGAGAGAGTATTATAACACTGAAAACTAAATCTCACTTAACATACGTAGAGAGAGTATTATAACACTGAAAATAAATCTCACTTAAACACCCGTAGAGAGAGTATTATAACACTGAAAACTAAATGTCACTAAAACATACATAGAGAGAGTATTATAACACTGAAAACTAAATTTCACTTAAACATACGTAGAGAGAGTATTATAACACTGAAAACTAAATCTCACTTAAACATACGTAGAGAGAGTATTATAACACTGAAAACTAAATCTCACTTAAACATACGTAGAACAGAAAACTATTATAACACTGAAAACAAAATCTCAATCTCCTTAAACACTCGTAGAGAGGTATTATAACACTGAAAACTAAATGTCACTAAAACATACATAGAGAGGTATTATAACACTGAAAACTAAATTCACTTAAACATACGTAGAGAGAATTATAACACTGAAAATTAAATCTCACTTAAACATACGTAGAGAGTATTATAACACTGAAAACTAAAACTCACTTAACATACGTAGAGAGTATTATAACACTGAAAACAAAATCTCACTTAAACACTCGTAGAGAGAGTATTATAACACTGAAAACTAAATATCACTTAAACATACATAGACAGAGTATTATAACACTGAAAACTAAATATCATTTAAACATACACAGACAGAGTATTATAACACTGAAAACTAAATGTCACTTAAACATACATAGAGAGAGTATTATAACACTGAAAACTAAATATCACTTAAACATACATAGACAGAGTATTATAACACTGAAAACTAAATCTCACTTAAACATACATAGACAGAGTATTATAACACTGAAAACTAAATGTCACTTAAACATACATAGACAGAGTATTATAACACTGAAAACTAAATGTCACTTAAACATACATAGATAGAGTGTTATAACACTGAAAATTAAATCTCACTTAACATACAGTAGAGAGAGTATTATAACACTGAAAACTAAATCTCACTTAAACACTCGTAGAGAGTATTATAACACTGAAAACTAAATCTCACTTAAACATGGGTAGAAAGGTATTATAACACTGAAAACTCAATCTCATTAAACATACGTAGAGAGAGTATTATAACACTGAAATCTAATTCTCACTTTAATATAGCTAGACAGAGTAGTATAACACTGAAAAATAAATCTCACTTAAACACACGTAGAGAGAGTATTATAACACTGAAAACTAAATATCACTTAAACATATATAGACAGAGTATTATAACACTGAAAACTAAATCTCACTTAAACATACGTAGAGAGTATTATAACACTCACTTAAAACTAAATCTCACTTAAACATAGGTAGAGAGAGAGTATTATAACACTGAAAA
>NC_134826.1:12019813-12127393 GCF_004210375.1 Tachypleus tridentatus | reverse complement strand
CTACCACAAGTATTACAGATGCCTCATAATTTCATCTGTGATCTACCCATGTCCAAAGTTGGATACATTACAGTCCTTTTCTTTTGCTATCCTTCTATGTCTTATTAGGATGTTATTGAGCTTGGAGTGGTTCAGATCTTTGTATTGGAAGGAGATGGTTTATATTATAAACATATTTTTGATACTAGATGTTAGTACTGGATTGATCTGTCAGTTGTCATATTCACATGTGCCCTGTTCATGAGTTGGGGTGCTAAATGTCCTCTGGTCTTGTGAATTTGTGGTGAAGACACCATGATCCTCTTTCCTACCCCCAAAGAAGACTGGGTTTTGGATTGTAGTTGACTTTCCTAAACAGTATAGTTTTCATCCTAACCCTACATGGATATCAGTTCCAAATGGCATGGGTTTGGAATGTAGTTGGCTTTTCTGACAGTATGATTTTCATCCTTAACCCTACATGGATATCAGTTCCAAATGGCATGGGTTTGGATGTTGTTGACTTTCTGACAGTACAATTTTCATCCTTAGCCCTACATGGATATCAGTTCCAAATGGCTTGGGTTTTGGATTGTAGTTGACTCTTTGGACAGTATGAATTTTATCCTAACCTAACTACATCCAAAACATACATGCCATTTGGATGTAGTTGACTTGCTGTGTACAGTCCATTGTGCCCTAGTCACTCTACACTATGAACACATTCTTATTATTTTATCCACTTGTATCGTTTGTTTGGATTGTGTTTCATAAATATTGCATGGTTTGGATCACTAACTTAAAGTTAGTTCTCTCCCTTACAGTTACTTACAGAAAGTGTTTGTACCCCTCATAGCCGTGAGTAGTTTTTCCTCATAACTTAGAATGTATCACAATTAGGATAATGAAAGTATAGTATATTATAAATATTATACCAACACATCTACATACATTTTATGTAAATTAAACAACAAACTGTTTATAAACAAATAACCAAACATAGGAGGGCAGAAAGTGTTTGTTCATCTACTTTAATGGTCAGTTGTAGTAGCCTTTCAGGTGAATTACTTGACGCAATCTCTCGTCATAGCCCTCCATGGTCATTTGACAGTACTCGGCTGGTATTTTCTTCCATTCTTCTTTACTCCAACTCTTGCAAGTTTTGGGATGATGCTGATGAACCCTGATCTTCAACTCATGCTAAACGCGTTTTCAATTGGGCTGAGATAGGGTGACTGCTATGGCCACTTCAGAATGCTTATATGGTTCCTTTGCAACCCGCGATTGCACATATTTCGATGGAAGATCCAACGGCGCCCAAGCCACAAGTTCGAGCATCGTTCTTGATATAAGTGCCTAATATATCAGCGTACTCTTCTTTTTTCATTCATTATTTGTTGATGCAGTGAAGGCTGCCTACACCAGAAGAGCTGAAGGAACCCCATAGCATGATCGAGCCACCTCCGTATTTAACTCTAGGGACAGTGTTCTTTGGAAGATTTCGTTCCCCCTTCTTACGGAAAATATAGCGAACATCATTGTGGCTGAAAAGCTCAATTTTAGTCTCATCTGACCAAAGAATACTCTTCCAATAGGTAAAGTGTTTATTTACATGCTTTCTTGCATACCACAATCGTGCTTCTAAATGAACAGGCTTTAAAAATGGAGTTCTATGAGGACAGCATGCTTTAAACCCAGAAGAGTGTAACATGTTTGTAACTGTAGAGGTGCTAACTTCAACCCAAGTTTCCCTTACTACTTTCTGTATGTCATTATGTGTTAAACGAGGGTTCCTACTAACGTCTCTGGGAACCTTTCTCTTGGTTCTCTCTGGAATTTTGGTGGGGTATCCGGAACGAGGGAGGTTAGCAGTTGATCCTGTAAGCTTAAACTTGGCAATTATGCTTCGAACAATAGATTTTGGCACATTAAGTTGTGTAGCAATAACAGAAAGACACACACAAGACTTGTATTTTACAATAATTTGTTTTTTTAAATCACCGGACAGTTGTTTCCTGTTAGCTATGCTGACTAAGCAGATAATGACAGAGACGGTGCTAAACTGCCAGAAGTATATTTTTTGCTGGCTAAATTCCAATAATGAAGCCAGTGTCTAGTTCTGGAATGGTATAATGTAGTTTATTCACCAAACTAAACAAAATTTTGTGGAATATCAGTTTTTTACCGTTCTGAACTGCAAAACACTTTCTGCTCCTATTTTTGGTTATTTGTTTATAAACAGTTTATTTTTCATTTAATTTACATAAAAAATTTATGTAGATGTGTGTTAGTATAATATTTATAATATATTATACTTCAGTTAACCAACTCATGATACTTTTTAAGATTTTAAGCAAAACACCACTTGGGACGCAGGGGTACGAACAATTTCTGTTGTAACTGTTGGTGTGCTCCTCTGTTTTCTGCCCATATATGCAACACATTACCACTACCACTAATCACTATGTACTATCACCTCCACCTCTTAGTATGCTATAGCTAACTGAAATAAATACATTTTGTGAAATAAAGCTTGATCAACAGAGAGGCTGAAAATTGTAGTTAAAAATCAGTAAGTTCCTTTGTGAACCAATGAAAATTAAGATCATTCATGACATGAATTTGTGATATATTCACAGAATAATTTACTGATAAAAAATTAGGGGTTTGTATCTTATCACAGTAATCAATATGACACGTATTTTGATATTGGTGTCTAGATACAAAAGTTTTACCAGTGGTTTGTTACAAAGTTTGACAGTCTTATCATTGAAATTATTAACATGTCTTATTTAAGTACTTCACACTTTACTGTGTTTTTCAAATTCTCAGGTTTGATCAACTGAATGGCAGCTGACTAGAGAAGTAAAATAGTTTATCTGTCTGTTATTGTTAATTTGTTGTTATTTTGCATATGATGTTTTTGATAAAAGAAATAAATACAGTATGTAGTATTCAGTAATCTTCCTCTGTTAAATCATTAATTTTTAGCAAAATTACTTTATTAGAAATTCTGTATTTTTCTGTACAAAAGACCATAATGTTTACTTGCCAAATCGTATCGTATCGTGGCTTTATGATATTATACAATACTTGTATTACTGTATCACCACACCTTTAGTATAAAAACTAGTTAGATTAACAACTTGTAATATATAGAAAAGCCACTGTGTTCTAGTAACACAACATTCTAACAATGGTTTTTATATCTTTGAAACAAAAGTATAACCTAATAATGTTGTTAGTCATGTATTGAAAGTATAAAATGAAACGTATATATGAAAACAACTAAAAGTGTTTGTTAATTTCTTAATTTCGAGTCTGTGCAGATTAAAGAGGTGTGTTTTGTTTTAGAAACATTAAAGAACTTTTAATACAGAAATGATTTAACTTTAAAATTCAATTGGTATTTATTACTTTCATGATAAATATTATGCATCTTGCTACGTAATGCTGCACTACAATGCATCTTGCTGTAGGCTACGTAATGCTGCACTACAATGCATCTTGCTACGTAATGCTGCACTACAATGCATCTTGCTACGTAATGCTGCACTACATCTGCACTTTAGGCTTATTATATATTATGCATCTTGCTACGTAATGCTGCACTACATCTGTACTTTAGGCTTATTATATATTATGCATCTTGCTACGTAATGCTGCACTACATCTGTACTTTAGGCTTATTATATATTATGCATCTTGCTACGTAATGCTGCACTACATCTGTACTTTAGGCTTATTATATATTATGCATCTTGCTGTAGGCTACGTAATGCTGCACTACATCTGTACTTTAGGCTTATTATATATTATGCATCTTGCTGTAGGCTACGTAATGCTGCACTACATCTGTACTTTAGGCTTATTATATATTATGCATCTTGCTGTAGGCTATGTAATGCTGCACTACATCTGTACTTTAGGCTTATTATATATTATGCATCTTGCTGTAGGCTACGTAATGCTGCACTACATCTGTACTTTAGGCTTATTATATATTATGCATCTTGCTGTAGGCTACGTAATGCTGCACTACATCTGTACTTTAGGCTTATTATATAGTGTTACACCTAAGAGACAAAAATCAACAAATTATTCTATTTGAGTAAATGTATTTTGGTCTTTATGATTTCCTCTGTCTCAAGAAATCAAGCATGACATGACATTCTGGTTTTTATATAAGTGAGGTTAAAGTTCATGCTTCTTTTGGATTATTAGTAGAGAAATATTTTAATGGTTTCTTTCTATTTTTTGTAGGGGTCACAAGCCAGTTAACAAAAGGGCTCAAGTGCTAACAAAGGAGGTCTGTGCAACAATTTCTTCTTATCAAACAGTGTGTAAAAAGTATAAGAGTTATTAGTTGAAAATATAGAAACATCTATAAAACATGTACTAGGTCTCTGTGAGCCTTCAGAGCAGCACTAAAATCAAAGTGGCAGTGTTATAGCAAGAGGTCATAAAGTTTCAACAGATAGCTATACTATTCATCAGTAACAACTGTCCCAAACTTCTTTACAATAATTACTTATGTGCCTTTGGTACAGCAGTAAATCAGTTTCGTAGTGCCATAGCAAGAGGTTATTAGGTTTTAATGTCTGTCCCTTTATAATGTACTTTCATGCCAATAAGAAACCCCTCATGTTTTCCATTACTTACTGTATAAAATTTAGTTTTAATCTTGGTTAAAAATGTGTTCTTCATTAACTGATTATACTGATTAAAATTTTAAAAAACATCATATTCAGAGGTGTCACAGCCTTTCTACCAAAATTTACAGTATCTAATATTCTGTTCTGTGCCATAGTTTAGTTGTCTTATTAATGTAACACAAGTATTTGTTGCATTATGTCAATTTGCTATGGTCTTTACAGGAATTGGCACAAGTTTTTTAAGAAAGGTCAGACTGAAAGAGATCCACAAAATATAGAAAGAGTGGAAGGTATTGGAAACCAGAGGTATGAGTGTTTTAAAGTTGCTCTCTTTTACAAAATCCATTCCATGTTTTGTCAATCACTTCAATTATCATTTATGATCTCTTGTTGACTGTGATTATGATGAAGGATTTAGAAATTCCAACTGATGATACATATCATTTGTAATGTACGATTTCTCTCTGATTCTAACTACCATGTAGGATATATATATATATATAACCTAAAAAACAAGTTTGATATCCTTCACCTGTGAAATTTTACAAGGCTTAGCAACCAATGTCTGTCAGCAAAGGGATTCAAAGTTCATAGCTACTATTTTACTATTCTAGTAGAAGATGGAATCAGTTATTAGTGATGTTTCTATGTCTTCTACAATCAAAGTGAAAGGAAGATTCATGTAGTTGTTAAAGATGTTTGTCTGTCTTCTACTGTTATCATGGAAGAATGATACAGTTATTATGTTTCTGTCTTCTACTATCTAAGTGGATAGATATTAATGATGTTTCTGTGCTTTCTACTGTCAAAGTGGAAGATTCATGTAGTTGTTAGTGATGTTTGTCTGTCTTCTACTATTGTAGTAGCCCTTTGCTAGTACAGCGGTATGTCTTTGGATTTACAACGCAAAATCAGGGGTTCGATTCCCCTCGGTGGGCTCAGCAGATAGCCCGACATGGCTTTGCTATAAGAAAACACACACACTATTGTAGTGGAAGATAAATACAGTTAGTAATGATGTGTCTTTGTCTTCTGCTGTTGTAGTGTGTTATGTATTATAATTTATCCAGGACAAGTCTCTGGTTTATTATATCATATATTACAATTTCATATGGCCAGAAATTCTAATTTTGATTTAGAAGTTAATTGAGCATCAATATGTATCAAGTTTGATATTTGCCAACAAAATTGATACACACCATTTTCTTTGTTAACACAAATAATTTTAATATACAAACAACAATAAAATTTACAATAAAGATTATTACAAATAATGATTTATATACAAAGGTTTTACAAACTATTTTGTCTTCAATCATGTATGAAACTGAATATTTTACGATGAGTGAATGAAATTTTAATTAATATCGGTACAATTCACTTAACAGTTAGCTAGTTATTTTTCTATCCTTGGCTGTTCTCATGCCATTTACAAGCTGACTTTTCTCAGATGAAGATCTAATGTCTTCATAGAAATACTAAAATCTGAAGTTAAATGGTTTGTAATGTTTGAAATCTATAAATGGTCCTGGTCAAGTGTCAATAGTTTTCTAATTAACAAGCATTAATTACTGTTATAGATTTCAAGGTATATAGTTTACTAACTGGAGCAAACTGAGAATATCAAACTCTTTTTAGGACGAAAATTTCAATAGGAACATTGATACAGTTACTAGTGACATTCTTCTCTTTCTGCTGTTGTAACAGAACACTATTTCAGTCATTCATGATGTTTTCCTGTCTTCTGCTGTTGTAGTGCAACATTGATACAGTTACTAGTGACATTCTTCTCTTTTCTGCTGTTGTAACAGAACACTATTTCAGTCATTCATGATGTTTTCCTGTCTTCTGCTGTTGTAGTGCAACATTGATACAGTTTCTAGTGACATTCTTCTCTTTTCTGCTGTTGTAACAGAACACTATTTCAGTCATTGATGATGTTTTCCTGTCTTCTGCTGTTGTAGTGCAACATTGATACAGTTACTAGTGACATTCTTCTCTTTTCTGCTGTTGTAACAGAACACTATTTCAGTCATTCATGATGTTTTCCTGTCTTCTGCTGTTGTAGTGCAACATTGATACAGTTTCTAGTGACATTCTTCTCTTTTCTGCTGTTGTAACAGAACACTATTTCAGTCATTCATGATGTTTTCCTGTCTCTCTGCTGTTGTAACATTGATACAGTTTCTAGTGACATTCTTCTCTTTTCTGCTGTTGTAACAGAACACTATTTCAGTCATTGATGATGTTTTCCTGTCTTCTGCTGTTGTAGTGCAACATTGATACAGTTTCTAGTGACATTCTTCTCTTTTCTGCTGTTGTAACAGAACACTATTTCAGTCATTGATGATGTTTTCCTGTCTTCTGCTGTTGTAGTGCAACATTGATACAGTTACTAGTGATATTCTTCTCTTTCTGCTGTTGTAACAGAACACTATTTCAGTCATTCATGATGTTTTCCTGTCTTCTGCTGTTGTAGGGCAACATTGATACAGTTACTAGTGACATTCTTCTCTATTCTGCTGTTGTAACAGAACACTATTTCAGTCATTGATGATGTTTTCCTGTCTTCTGCTGTTGTAGTGCAACATTGATACAGTTACTAGTGACATTCTTCTCTTTTCTGCTGTTGTAACAGAACACTATTTCAGTCATTCATGATGTTTTCCTGTCTTCTGCTGTTGTAGTGCAACATTGTTACAGTTACTAGTGACATTCTTCTCTTTTCTGCTGTTGTAACAGAACACTATTTCAGTCATTAATGATGTTTTCCTGTCTTCTGCTGTTGTAGTGCAACATTGATACAGTTACTAGTGACATTCTTCTCTTCTGCTGTTGTAACAGAACACTATTTCAGTCATTCATGTTTTCCTGTCTTCTGCTGTTGTAGTGCAACATTGATACAGTTACTAGTGATGTTCCTTTTGTTTTACTATTTTTGTAGTTGAAGATTCATACAGTTAGTAATGAGGTTTCTCTATTTTCTACTGTTGTAATTGGAACAGTAATGCAATTATTAATGACATTTCTCTGTCTTCTGCTGTCTTAGTGGAAGACTGATGACAGTTACTGGTAATGGAAGAGTTGAAAGGAAAACTGTGATTGCTGAAGTACCCTTAGTGTCTGATGAGACAAGGAAGAAAGCCGACAAAACTACCAGACATATAAAACCAAGAGAGAGGTTAATAAAGTTTCTCTCTGTATTATTTGGATGTAACATCGCTTCTTTCTTTTGTTATAATTATCTGATGAGCTTACCTGTGTTTCTCTGGACTGTGTTGTGTAGGCTTCATTGTGTAACGTAGTTGCCATTATAACGCTTCATGTAATTATTCGTGAGAATGTACAGAAATGTGTCTAATAACAAAATCTGGAATTCTGTTGGTAAATGAAACTTTCAACATAATTAACTTCAGTTCCTTTTATTGAATTTGGTTTGGTAGTTTTTTCCCTCAGAATATTCTGTTTTGTGAAAGCATGTATGAAATGTCTATACAGAGAAGGAACCAGCTTTCATTATGTAAAGAAAATAAATATTTATTACTTAATTACTTTCTAATAAATAATAATAAAGTAATAAATATTTATTACTTTCTTATTACAGAAAAGATAAAAACAGCAAGAAAAAGAAGAAAAGACACAAAAAGCATAAAAAGAAAGAACACATGAGAGATGTTGAGTGTAGTGGAGAATACACTGTTTCCCACGTGGATTCAAGATGATGCGGAACGAACAGCCTAGCAGTAAAAGAAGGCGGCATGATAGTGGTGACTAGAGGATGGTGGGATGTTAGAACAACTCTGTGAAGCTTTTAATAACTTGTAACTTCCAAACTATATCATACTGTTATCACATGAAAGACTAGATAAGTGTCAGTATGATGATTCTTGACAATAATTCCAAGAAATTATGTATTTCATCAAAGTTGTTGTTTTAAGTTGGTCTTGTTACAGTTTGTTTGTTTCTTAATAATTCAATGACTATCTCTAAACAATTGTTCCAGTCATTATCTGGGTCACTGCACATGTTAAATTTATTGTGAAAGAAGCAATTTTAAACCTCACGCAAAGTGTATTAGGTACAATCATTGTTTCTTATTCTTTCTTGTCTTCACTGTCTCCTTCACAACATTTTCATATGGGTTTTTTTCAGCTGGAATCCACACACACTGCTTTTGTCAGGCTGAATTTCAGTTATCTCAAACTTTATTTAGGTTTTCTTGCATGTACTTACATTTTAATATATTCTCTCTCTCATGTTTATAAGATAACTCGTTTTACTCTAAATTTTTAGGACTTTATGAAATTATGATTCCATGTGATGTCCATCTATATATACAGAAGATGTCTTATACTTTAGTTATCCATATCATTAACATCTCAAGGTGCAAATATTTTATTTATCAAACACATTTTAATCTGACTGGCCTATTTCTCACTTTCTTCCATTTTTGCTTCTTTAGCTATCATGTCTGTATTCCCTTTGCTATTACACTTATTGTGTATTGATTTCACATATGTTTTTACATTAAATCAAAGCGATGACTTGTTGTTCAACTACAGTATTTGAATTTCTGATAATATAATAGAAGTGTCCCAGTGAAACATAATCAAATAGATTCACACTATCATTATAAACTGGCATAACTCTTTGTTAAAAAGGGCTGCTGAATCTGTCTACATTCTTACTGGGTAAAATCATAAACCACTTCTTCAAAATGAAGAAGTAATTATGATTCCCAATGCTCATATTCCAAAAACATTACATCATTTTATGAATTCTAATAGGATTTCTGTGGTGGGTTGACATTACAAAACTTGTGTAGGAAGTCTCTTTAGCTGAGGGATATGACAGCTATAACAAACTGCATCATACAGTTGGATATTATACTGTTGCCTTGAAATAAACCCAACCTGTTTTTTGTTACTTGTGCCATTCAGTAAGACCCTCAATACTGTACTTGTTCTGAATCACAAGAAATAAAAGCTTTTATTAAAGTAGATGTATCTTCATTGTCTCTGACAAGTGGGTCTCTTCCACTCCCAGTAGCTTTCTTATACTTCTCTAGCATCGTATTAGGTTGGATAGGCCTACTTCATCTAACAACTCACAATACTATACAGCAGTAACATTTGGTAACAGATCTTACCAGTATACCTGTAACAAGTTATTAAAATTAAAATTATGGAACTCAATTGATACAATTAATTTAAGTCGTGATATGAGACGGGCCATAACTTAGTCATTCAGGGGTTCAGGGAAATCAGATGTAGGTGGAATAATATATTCTGCCATCTCGTTGATGTTGGTGAGAAAAGCTTCCTTCAACATTTTGACTTTCATCCATTGTCAGACACCTTCAGATGTGGAGACTTTCAAGTTTCTTAGTGTTGATGAAACTTTGTTGTGGCATCACAATGTAAGGCATTTTGTCATTGGACTTGTTTCTTTTTCCAAGAATTTTCCATATGACATGCAGTTGTGTATCAGAATGAGCTTCTACCAGTAGCTTAAAACTTAGTACTAACCAGTTTGTCTGCAATTGATCTTGTAGAAAATTAACTGGATAACAGTCCATTACTGATGTGATACCCTCCTCTAAATGTAATTATGTGTATCTTCTATTTTTGACAAGGATGGTCCAGTATTACAAGATGTTACTTTTCCCTTAAGATTGTTGCAGCCCATACTTAAGAATAATATGATTCAGTGCTTTCCTTCAACTTATTTAATTGATGGTTTTTTAATACTAAATTTGGTTTTCTACCCTCATCCTATCAGTTCTCACATGTGCTGACTTCTCTAGTTATACCTTACTTTCCTCCTGCTTTCACTGAGCTTTTCTGTTATTTGCTGAATCTGTTACTCTGATTTTTAGCTTTTTGTATTCCATCTTTTAAGTTTTTAATCTTTGTTTCATACGGTTTGATCTTTTTTTTTTTTTCTTTGTCTTAGTCACATTTGTTTTCTTTAGCAAGTTATCTTTCTTTTTTGAGCCTTTGCATACCGTGGTTGCAAATAACTATATCTGTAATTTTAATTACTTTCAGGTTGTATCTACAGAAATATTGAATAAAGTCCAAAGAGGTTATAATTCCAGTTAGATCACTGGTTAGGCCACATTTGAAATTTTGTGTTTAGGTTCTTGGGCTTCTTTCTTTAGGAAAGATATTGAAGTGTTGGAGAGGGCACAGAGGAGGGTTATTAAACTGACACCTGGAATGGAGGTGTTGTCATATGAGGATAGTTTAATATCCTTAAAATTGTTCGCTCTTGGAAAAAGAAGAATTAGAAGAGACCTCATTGAAGTGTTTAAGATGGTAAAAGGAATTAATGAAGTTGACGCATATATAGATTTAGCCAAGGTAGAAGCTGTCTTCAGCTAAGAAAATTTTATTTTTCAAATAGGGTGGCTGGCCTATAGAATGAGTTGCTTATGGATGTTGTGGAGGTAGTAAATTTGAGTAGCTTTAAAAGAAAACTTGATAGATATACAAATGATAAGGGCTGGCTTTACATTTTTATTTATTTAATAGTTTTAGTTTGAATGTAACAGTTTAGATGGAGTAACAGGCCCCTTTTGTCTTTTGCCCCTGAACATTGTTATCTGTTACAATTGATTAAGTTATTTTGTCATTAATACTTCTAATAATGTACTTGTTTTGTTTTTTTCAAGACTTATTAATTTCCTTTATTGATTAATTAATTTTATTATTAATTATTTATTATTAATTTTATCTTTTGGGGTTTCACACTGTGTTGGACAGCAACAAGTTTTTCCAGCAACAGATTCAAGGTGAATGGATCCCAGATAGATGACAGAACAGATGCAATTCTAGCAATAAACATATAAAAGAAGTTATATTTGACTGTAATGAACTGTTATTAGTATCATGATTTTCTCCACTTAGCACCAATTTTAAAGTCGAAGTATTTTTGGTTGCACTAAAACTAAAATACAAAATATGTATAGAACTGGTTATTTCACTGAAATCATCAAAAGTCATTAATAAACTTGCTTGTCTTTCTTGTTAACATGACTGCTTATATTGGTGTAGTATGCTGGCTTACCATGTTCCTTTATCATCTCCAGAAACAAAATTCTTCCAAATTATTGATTATTTAATTGTGCACTGTCATGGAGGCAACACATGTTTTAGGATGCAACATTATCTTCTGTTCACTTCAGCTCTCATTAGATGGTGTACTCTTCCTATAAAAAGGTTTCAGTACTGTACCTCAATTTAGGTTTATATAAAAATTAAAATATCCTATGCTGGATGCACTATGACATTAATTAAATCTAATAACTTGACAACAGTGTGAACAGAGGCTAAAAAGTGGCGCTGTTCACTGGACAAAGAAATCGAGGTAATATATGACATCCGAGTTCATTTTTTTTTTGTTAACTTTATTTTGGCTGAGTTCATCTTCAGAGACAAAATGGTGGTGAGCTATTTTCAGATCTAGTAGAGATTATTGCATCATTGTTTATGCAGATGTGTAAAGTATTCTGTATATTATGTTTAGAGATTGTTTTCTTTGCCCTTTAATGTGTCACGTTGAAATTCAGCCAAATTATGAACCACTACTCTTGATGGAATGTGCTCTTAATTTAAGTGTTGTCTGTCTTATAGTTGTTGGATGGTCACTTTTACTAGAACATACCATATTGATTCTATTAAAAGTAACTATGGGGTATTTGTATTTAACTTTATGAGTATTTACACCTCTATTCAAATAACTTGTTAAAGAAAAAGTGTGGTATTCAAATTCAATGGCATAGTATTCATATTCACTGAATAATTTAGTGAATACTTAATGCTGTAAGAATAGAAGTCACCTTTTGTACTCATAAAATGTCTAGACTGTCAACATTACATTCACAGCATGTTAATGTCTCTTTTAGTACAAGCTTTGTGTGAACTAAGTTTATACTGTGAGAAAAATTAACACTTGTATACAGAATGCAATGTAATGAGCAGATTGAATGAAAGAAAATCTTGGTTTTCCATTGGTTATAAATAAAGTAAAGTATTATAACAGAATGCAATGTAATGAGCAGATTGAATGAAAAGAAAATCTTGGTTTTCCATTGGTTATAAATAAAGTATTATAACAGAATGCAATGTAATGAGCAGATTGACGAAAGAAAATCTTGGTTTTCCATTGGTTATAAATAAAGTATTATACATTAGGGAGAAATATTGGTAAATTATGAAAGAAATGATGCGACAGGTGTGTTGAAAGATTAGATTATTTATATGATGGCTATGTAGCTATGTAACTATGTAACTATGTAACTATGTAACTATGTAACTGTGTAACTATGTAACTATGTAACTATGTAGCTATGTAACTATCTTAGTAGCTATGTGGCTTATGTAGCTATGTAACTATGTTAGCTATGTAACTATGTAACTATGTAGGCTATGTAGCTATGTAACTATGTAACTATGTAGCTAATGTAGCTATGTAAACTATATGTAACTATGTAGCTAATGTAACTAATAACTATGTAGCTATGTAGCTATGTAACTATGTAACTAAACAAAATTGAAGGTGGCTGTGAAAAATTATTCTTTGTCTGAGGGATAATGAATAAACTGTTAAATTTTGTATTTCTTGGATAGATGGTAAATAAATTAGAGAAGAGGGAATACCTAGGGAAAAGTTGTATTTTTTGACACTAGGGCTTTTTTTTTGTAAATATCGCTATATAAAATTAAGGATATAAATCTTGTATACTATTAAAATATGATCATTAGATACAACTTTATGCTGTACTAGTTGGTACAGCATGAACCAAAAGTACTTTAAATTTGAAATGTAACATACTAAAAAACATGACATGAATTGTTAGGGATGCTCATGGTGAGAGTTAAATTGGGATAATATTCTCCAACCACATTAAAAGCTATACTAGTACTGGTTATTAATCCAATCAGATAATTTAAGATTGCTTCTAACCTATTGACAGTGATACATGAACACTTTATAATTTGTTTGTTTCTGAATTTCGTGCAAACCTGCATGAGAGATGGGGATAGCTCGTTTACAAATAGTAACTTCGAAAATTAACTTTTCAATTAATCTGAATCAGCACACATTTTATGAGCATTTCTTCCTGACCTCTGCTTTTTCCCACATGCTCCAACTTGTGGTCGGTGATACTGTGAAAAAAGTGAACCACTGCTAAATGTAATTTCAAAACATCAACCATCGGGTCCTATATTTGAAAATCTACACAAGCAACAGAAAGAGACGAGAGTTCAGCTGAGAGCACCAGCACCATTAAACTTGAAAACTTTATTGAAGATTCCTCAGAGGACATTGTTTAATCGAGGTGATGGTGCATCAAAACTTACTTTTCACAAATGAATTGTGTTTACATATTTGGTACCTTTTGAAGAGGCAACAGATATCAAGTTCAGAACTTTACCTCAATGTGTTTATGGGCTGATGACTAAGATTGACAGCATGCAGTTTACATATAGTTTCAATACTGACACTGCACTGATGAATATGTTCACGTTTGTCTGACTTAGGGTGAACAGGGAAGTTTCTTATGCTGGGCTGCAGCATTGGATCCCAGATTTAAACTTGAGAGGTTCTTCACTAGATTTACGGTTTATGAATCTAATCAAATGCTATTGAAGCAAGACTCAAAGAAGGTTTCCTCAACAAACAATTTTACAACCATGGAACTGAAAAACGACTGTAAATCCCCTCATGCAAAAGAAATAAGCTCTTCAGTTGCTTTGCTACTTCCAAGAAACCAGCCACCTTATCTTCAAAGGATCAGTACCTACATCGATGATTCTTACATTCCTGTAGAAAACAATCTCAGATTATTGGAAGGTACAAAAAAAACATTTGTTTACCTGTCCTAATTCTACTAACCAAATGGTACCTGAGTATTCCAGCATCCTCTGTTCATCAGGCTTAATCACTGCTGTCTCATTGAAAATATATTTGAGAGATTTTGTTCATGAAGAAGAATGGACATTTATAATATCCATAAGACTCATTCTAAAATGTAATTTACGTTCTTTTATAATCCACATTTTGTTTGTTTCTAAAAAAAATTTTTATAAAACAAAAATATTGAAATCTTATTGTCTGCTGTTTTATCGTTATTGCATATTACTTGATAAAGTATTCGAATACTTAACATTTTTCTGTATTTGTTTCATAAAAATATGAAGTATTCGTATTCGATCATTGATTTCTAGCACGAACTTTATCTCTGAGTAAAAGACTTAATTCACACAAAGGAATGTGGAAATTTAAGGTCAAATCTATTGGAACACGCTGTAGATAAGTGTGACGATTTGTGTGTTCAAATCTGACAAGATCTAATTACAAATAGAGCTTCCGTTTAAAAGAGAGTTCGATCATATATAATGAGCAACGAGAGATTACCAGGTACATTCTGTTTTCCAACTAGTTGTGTGTTCTCAGCACAACCACAAAGAACAACAGGGAACTATTTGATCCATCTAGGCCATTACAACCAGTAAGTTAAACCATATACTAAGAACTAAAAGCCAGTATTTACCATTCAAATATCTGTAACTCACAAATTATCTTTTAGTTTTTAACTATTAAAAACTATTAGTTTTTTAATTTTAATTTTTTAATTTTTTTTATTAGTTTTTAACCCCATATCAAACACACAAAATTTATAACTAAAGAATCCGAATTTGTCTTTGTTCATACAGTTTTTACATGTATATATTTATAGTGTTGATTTATACCTTCTCTTTCCTGTACTTGTGGTTGGTTATCTTGGTTTATTACTTTTCTTTCCTGTACTTGTGGTTGGTTGTCTTGATTTATACCTTCTCCTTCCTGTACATGTGGTTGGTGTTCCTGATTTATACCTTCTCCTTCCTGTACTTGTGGTTGGTTGTCTTGGTTTATTACTTTTCTTTCCTGTACTTTTGGTTGGTTGTCTTGATTTATACCTTCTTTTCCCTGTACTTGTGGTTGGTTGTCTTGATTTATTACTTTTCTTTCCTGTACTTTTGGTTGGTTGTCTTCATTTATACCTTCTCTTTTCTGTACTTGTGGTTAGTTGTCTTGATTTATACCTTCTCTTTTCTGTACTTGTGGTTGGTTGTCTTGATTTATACCTTCTCTTTTCTGTACTTGTGGTTGGTTGTCTTGATTTACATCTCCTCTGTTCTGTACTTGTGGTTGGTTGTCTTGATTTATTCCTTCTCTTTTCTGTACTTGTGGTTGGTTGTCTTGGTTTATTACTTTACTGTTCTGTACTTGAGGTTGGTTGTCTTGATTTATACCTTCTCTGTTCTGAACTTGTGGTTGGTTGTCTTGATTTATACCTTCTCTTTCCTGTAGTTGTAGTTGGTTGTCTTGGTTTATACCTTCTCTTTCCTGTACTTCTGGTTGGTTATCTTGGTTTAGTACTTTTCTTTCCTGTACTTGTTGTTGGTTGTCTTGATTTATTACTTTTTTTTCCTGTATTTGTGGTTGTTTGTCTTGATTTATACCTTTACTTTCCTGTACTTGTGGTTGGTTGTGTTGGTTTATTACTTTTCGTTCCTATACTTGTGGTTGGTTAGTTTTGATTTATACCATCTCTTCCCTGTACTTGTGGTCGGGTGTCTTTGTTTATACATTTTCTTTCCTGTAATTGTGTTTGGTTGACTTGAATTATACCTTCTTTTTCCTCTATTTGTGGTTGGTTATTTTGATTTATACCTTCTCTTTCGTGTACTTTTGGTTACTGTTCTTGATTTATACCTTCTCATTCCTGTAGTTATAGTTGGTTGTCTTTGTTTCTATCTTCTCTTTCCTCTACTTGTAGTTGGTTATCTTGGTTTAGTATTTTTTTTCCTGTACTTGTGCTTGGTTGTCTTGGTTTATTACTTTTCTTTCCTGTACTTGTTGTTGGTTGTCTTGATTTATTACTTTTTTTCCTGTACTTGTGGTTGGTTGTCTTCATTTCTACCTTCTCCTTCTTGTACTTGTGGTTGGTTGTCTTGGTTTATACCTTTACTTTCCTGTACTTGTGGTTGGTTGTGTTGGTTTAGCACTTTTCTTTCCTGAACTTGTGGTTGGTTGTCTTGGTTTATACCTTTACTTTCCTGTACTTGTGGTTGGTTGTGTTGGTTTGTTACTTTTCTTTCCTATACTTGTAGTTGGTTGTGTTGGTTTATACCTTCTCTATCCTGTACTTGTGGTTGGTTGTCTTGATTTATACCTTCTCTTTCCTGTAGTTATAGTTGGTTGTCTTTGTTTCTGTCTTCTCTTTCCTGTACTTGTGGTTTGTTATCTTGGTTTACAATTTTTTTTTCCTGTACTTGTGCTTGGTTGTCTTGGTTAATGACTTTTCTTTCCTGTACTTGTTGTTGGTTGTCTTGATTTATTACTTTTTTTCCTGTGCTTGTGGTTGGTTGTCTTGATTTATACCTTCTCCTTCTTGTACTTGTGGTTGGTTGTCTTGGTTTATACCTTTACTTTCCTGTACTTGTGGTTGGTTGTCTTGATTTAGTACTTTTTTTTCCTGTACTTGTGGTTGGTAGTCTCGGTTTATACCTTCTCTTTTTTGTAGTTGTGGTTGGTTGTCTTGATTTACATCTTCTCTTGATTTACACCTTCTCTGTTCTGTACTTGTGTTTGGTTGTCTTGATTTATTACTTTTCTTTCCTGTACTTGTGGTTGGTTGTCTTGGTTTATACCTTCTCTTTCCTATACTTGTGTTTGGTTGTCTTGATTTATTACTTTTCTTTCCTGTACTTGTGGTTGGTTGTCTTGGTTTATACCTTCTCTGTTCTGTACTTGTTGTTGGTTGTCTTGATTTATTACTTTTTTTTTCATGTATTTGTGGTTGTTTGTCTTGATTTATACCTTTACTTTCCTGTACTTGTGGTTGGTTAGTTTTGATTTATACCTTCTCTTCCCTGTACTTGTGGTCGGGTGTCTTGATTTATTACTTTTTTTTACTGTACTTGTGGTTTGTTGTCTTGATTTATACCTTCTCCTTCGTGTACTTGTGGTTGGTTGTCTTGGTTTATACCTTTACTTTCCTGTACATGTGGTTGGTTGTGTTGGCTTAGTACTTTTCTTTCCTGAACTTGTGGTTGGTTGTGTTGGCTTAGTACTTTTCTTTCCTGAACTTGTGGTTGGTTGTGTTGGTTTAGTACTTTTCTTTCCTGAACTTGTGGTTGGTGTTCTTGATTTATACCTTCTCTTTCCTATACTTGTGGTTGGTTGTCTTGATTTATTCCTTCTGTGTTCTGTACTTGTGGTTGGTTTTTTTTGATTTATACCTTCTCTTCCTTCTACTTGTGGTTGGTTTTCTTGGTTTATTACTTTCCTTTCCTGTACTTGTGGTTGGTTGTCTTGGTTTATTACTTTTCTTTCCTGTACTTGTGCTTGGTTGTCTTGGATTATACCTTCTCTTTCCTGTACTTGTGGTTGGTTGTCTTGATTTATTACTTTTTTTACTGTACTTGTGGTTTGTTGTCTTGATTTATACCTTCTCCTTCGTGTACTTGTGGTTGGTTGTCTTGGTTTATACCTTTACTTTTCTGTACATGTGGTTGGTTGTGTTGGTTTAGTACTTTTCTTTCCTGAACTTGTGGTTGGTTGTGTTGGTTTAGTACTTTTCTTTCCTGAACTTGTGGTTGGTGTTCTTGATTTATACCTTCTCCTTCTTGTACTTGTGGTTCGTTGTCTTGATTTATTTTTTTTCTTTCCTGTACTTGTGGTTGTCTTGATTTATACCTTCTCTTTTTTTGTAGTTGTGGTTGGTTGTCTTGATTTACACCTTCTCTGTTCTGTACTTGTGTTTGGTTGTCTTGATTTATTACTTTTCTTTCCTGTACTTGTGGTTGGTTGTCTTGGTTTATACCTTCTCTTTCCTATACTTGTGGTTGGTTGTCTTGAGTTATTCCTTCTGTGTTCTGTACTTGTGGTTGGTTTTCTTGATTTATACCTTCTCTTCCTTCTACTTGTGGTTGGTTTTCTTGGTTTATTACTTTCCTTTCCTGTACTTGTGGTTGGTTGTCTTGGTTTATTACTTTTCTTTCATGTACTTGTGCTTGGTTGTCTTGGATTATACTTCTCTTTCCTGTACTTGTGGTTGGTTGTCTTGATTTATTACTTTTTTTACTGTACTTGTGGTTTGTTGTCTTGATTTATACCTTCTCCTTCTTGTACTTGTGGTTGGTTGTCTTGGTTTATACCTTTACTTTCCTGTACATGTGGTTGGTTGTGTTGGTTTAGTACTTTTCTTTCCTGAACTTGTGGTTGGTTGTGTTGGTTTAGTACTTTTCTTTCCTGAACTTGTGGTTGGTTGTGTTGGTTTAGTACTTTTTTTCCTGTACTTGTGGTTGGTGTTATTGATTTATACCTTCTCCTTCTTGTACTTGTGGTTCGTTGTCTTGGTTAATAGCTTCTCTTTCCTGTACTTGTGGTTGGTTGTCATGATTTATACCTTGTCTTTCCTTTAGTTATAGTTGGTTGTCTTTGTTTCTATCTTCTCTTTCCGGTACTTGTGGTTGGTTATCTTGGTTTAGTTTTTTTTTCATGTACTTGTGCTTGGTTGTCTTGGTTTATTACTTTTTTTCCTGTACTTGTGGTTGGTTGTCTTGATTTATACCTTCTCCTTCTTGTACTTGTGGTTGGTTGTCTTGATTTATTAATTTTCCTTACTGTACTTGTGGTTGGTTGTCTTGATTTATTACTTTTCTTTACTGTACTTGTGGTTGGTTGTCTTGATTTATTACTTTTCTTTCCTGTACTTTTGGTTGGTTGTCTTCATTTATACCTTCTCTGTTCTGTACTTGTGGTTGGTTGTCTTGATTTATTCCTTCTCTTTTCTGTACTTGTGGTTGGTTGTCTTGGTTTATTACTTTTCCGTTCTGTACTTGTGGTTGGATATCTTGGTTTAGTACTTTTCTTTCCTGTACTTGTTGTTGGTTGTCTTGATTTATTACTTTTTTTTTCCTGTATTTGTGGTTGTTTGTCTTGATTTATACCTTTACTTTCCTGTACTTCTGGTTGGTTGTGTTGGTTTATTACTTTTCGTTCCTATACTTGTGGTTGGTTGTTTTGATTTATACCTTCTCTTCCCTGTACTTGTGGTCGGGTGTCTTTGTTTATACCTTTTCTTTCCTGTAATTGTGTTTAGTTGACTTGAATTATATCTTCTTTTTCCTCTATTTGTGGTTGGTTATTTTGATTTATACCTTCTCTTTCGTGTACTTTTGGTTACTGTTCTTGATTTATACCTTCTCTTTCCTGTAGTTATAGTTGGTTGTCTTTGTTTCTATCTTCTCTTTCCTCTACTTGTGGTTGGTTGTCTTGGTTTAGTATTTTTTTTTCCTGTACTTGTGGTTGGTTGTCTTGGTTTATTACTTTTCTTTCCTGTACTTGTTGTTGGTTGTCTTGTTTATTACTTTTTTTCCTGTACTTGTGGTTGGTTGTCTTCATTTCTACCTTCTCCTTCTTGTACTTGTGGTTGGTTGTCTTGGTTTATACCTTTCTTTCCTGTACTTGTGGTTGGTTGTCTTGGTTTATACTTTTCTTTCCTGTACTTGTGGTTGGTTGTCTTGATTTATACCTTCTCCTTCTTGTACTTGTGGTTGGTTGTCTTGGTTTATACCTTTCTTTCCTGTACTTGTGGTTGGTTGTGTTGGTTTGTTACTTTTCTTTCCTATACTTGTGGTTGGTTGTTTTGATTTATACCTTCTCTTTCCTGTACTTGTGGTTGGTGTTCTTGATTTATACCTTCTCTATCCTGTACTTGTGGTTGGTTGTCTTGATTTATACCTTCTCTTTCCTGTAGTTGTGGTTGGTTGTCTTTGTTTATACCTTCTCTTTCCTGTACTTGTGGTTTGTTGTCTTGGTTTATACAATTTTTTTTCCTGTACTTGTGGTTGGTTGTCTTGGTTAATGACTTTTCTTTCCTGTACTTGTTGTTGGTTGTCTTGATTTATTACTTTTTTTCCTGTGCTTGTGGTTGGTTGTCTTGATTTATACCTTCTCCTTCTTGTACTTGTGGTTGGTTGTCTTGGTTTATACCTTTACTTTCCTGTACTTGTGGTTGGTTGTCTTAATTTAGTACTTTTTTTTCCTGTACTTGTGGTTGGTAGTCTCGGTTTATACCTTCTCTTTTTTGTAGTTGTGGTTGGTTGTCTTGATTTACATCTTCTCTTGATTTACACCTTCTCTGTTCTGTACTTGTGTTTGGTTGTCTTGATTTATTACTTTTCTTTCCTGTACTTGTGGTTGGTTGTCTTGGTTTATACCTTCTCTGTTCTGTACTTGTTGGTTGTCTTGATTTATTACTTTTTTTTTCATGTATTTGTGGTTGTTTGTCTTGATTTATACCTTTACTTTCCTGTACTTGTGGTTGGTTAGTTTTGATTTATACCTTCTCTTCCCTGTACTTGTGGTTGGTTGTCTTGATTTATTACTTTTTTTTTCTGTACTTGTGGTTTGTTGTCTTGATTTATACCTTCTCCTTCGTGTACTTGTGGTTGGTTGTCTTGGTTTATACCTTTACTTTCCTGTACATGTGGTTGGTTGTGTTGGCTTAGTACTTTTCTTTCCTGAACTTGTGGTTGGTTGTGTTGGTTTAGTACTTTTCTTTCCTGAACTTGTGGTTGGTGTTCTTGATTTATACCTTCTCTTTCCTGTACTTGTGGTTGGTTGTCTTGATTTATTCCTTCTGTTTCTGTACTTGTGGTTGGTTTTTTTGATTTATACCTTCTCTTCCTTCTACTTGTGGTTGGTTTTCTTGGTTTATTACTTTCCTTTCCTGTACTTGTGGTTGGTTGTCTTGGTTTATTACTTTTCTTTCCTGTACTTGTGGTTGGTTGTCTTGATTATACCTTCTCTTTCCTGTACTTGTGGTTGGTTGTCTTGATTTATTACTTTTTTTTACTGTACTTGTGGTTTGTTGTCTTGATTTATACCTTCTCCTTCCTGTACTTGTGGTTGGTTGTCTTGGTTTATACCTTTCTTTTCTGTACTTGTGGTTGGTTGTCTTGGTTTAGTACTTTTCTTTCCTGAACTTGTGGTTGGTTGTGTTGGTTTAGTACTTTTCTTTCCTGTACTTGTGGTTGGTGTTCTTGATTTATACCTTCTCCTTCTTGTACTTGTGGTTCGTTGTCTTGATTTATTTTTTTTCTTTCCTGTATTTGTGGTTGTCTTGATTTATACCTTCTCTTTTTTGTAGTTGTGGTTGGTTGTGGTTGTTTACACCTTCTCTGTTCTGTACTTGTGTTTGGTTGTCTTGATTTATTACTTTTCTTTCCTGTACTTGTGGTTGGTTGTCTTGGTTTATACCTTCTCTTTCCTGTACTTGTGGTTGGTTGTCTTGAGTTATTCCTTCTGTGTTCTGTACTTGTGGTTGGTTTTCTTGATTTATACCTTTTCTTCCTTCTACTTGTGGTTGGTTTTCTTGGTTTATTACTTTCCTTTCCTGTACTTGTGGTTGGTTGTCTTGGTTTATTACTTTTCTTTCATGTACTTGTGCTTGGTTGTCTTGGATTATACCTTCTCTTTCCTGTACTTGTGGTTGGTTGTCTTGATTTATTACTTTTTTTACTGTACTTGTGGTTTGTTGTCTTGATTTATACCTTCTCCTTCTTGTACTTGTGGTTGGTTGTCTTGGTTTATACCTTTCTTTCCTGTACTTGTGGTTGGTTGTCTTGGTTTAGTACTTTTCTTTCCTGAACTTGTGGTTGGTTGTCTTGGTTTAGTACTTTTTCTTTCCTGAACTTGTGGTTGGTTGTCTTGGTTTATACTTTTTTTCCTGTACTTGTGGTTGGTGTTATTGATTTATACCTTCTCCTTCTTGTACTTGTGGTTGGTTGTCTTGGTTTATACTTCTCTTTCCTGTACTTGTGGTTGGTTGTCTTGATTTATACCTTGTCTTTCCTTTAGTTGTAGTTTGTTGTCTTTGTTTCTATCTTCTCTTTCCGGTACTTGTGGTTGGTTGTCTTGGTTTAGTTTTTTTTTCATGTACTTGTGGTTGGTTGTCTTGGTTTATTACTTTTTTTTTCCTGTACTTGTGGTTGGTTGTCTTGATTTATACCTTCTCCTTCTTGTACTTGTGGTTGGTTGTCTTGATTTATTACTTTTCTTTCTGTACTTGTGGTTGGTTGTCTTGATTTATTACTTTTCTGTACTGTACTTGTGGTTGGTTGTCTTGATTTATTACTTTTCTTTCCTGTACTTTTGGTTGGTTGTCTTCATTTATACCTTCTCTTTTCTGTACTTGTGGTTGGTTGTCTTGGTTTATTACTTTTCCGTTCTGTACTTGTGGTTGGATATCTTGGTTTATTACTTTTCTTTCATGTACTTGTGCTTGGTTGTCTTGGATTATACCTTCTCTTTCCTGTACTTGTGGTTGGTTGTCTTGATTTATTACTTTTTTTACTGTACTTGTGGTTTGTTGTCTTGATGTATACCTTCTCCTTCTTGTACTTGTGGTTGGTTGTCTTGGTTTATACCTTTACTTTCCTGTACATGTGGTTGGTTGTGTTGGTTTAGTACTTTTCTTTCCTGAACTTGTGGTTGGTTGTGTTGGTTTATTACTTTTCTTTCCTGAACTTGTGGTTGGTTGTGTTGGTTTAGTACTTTTTTTCCTGTACTTGTGGTTGGTGTTATTGATTTATACCTTCTCCTTCTTGTACTTGTGGTTCGTTGTCTTGGTTAATAGCTTCTCTTTCCTGTACTTGTGGTTGGTTGTCTTGGTTTATTACTTTTCCGTTCTGTACTTGTGGTTGGATGTCTTGGTTTAGTACTTTTCTTTCCTGTACTTGTTGTTGGTTGTCTTGATTTATTACTTTTTTTTTCCTGTATTTGTGGTTGTTTGTCTTGATTTATACCTTTCCTTTCCTGTACTTCTGGTTGGTTGTGTTGGTTTATTACTTTTCGTTCCTATACTTGTGGTTGGTTAGTTTTGATTTATACCTTCTCTTCCCTGTACTTGTGTTTGGTTGTCTTCGTTTATACCTTTTCTTTCCTGTAGTTGTGTTTGGTTTTCTTTATTTATACCTTGTTTTTCCTCTATTTGTGGTTGGTTATTTTGATTTATACCTTCTCTTTCGTGTACTTGTGGTTACTCTTCTTGATTTATACCTTCTCTTTCCTGTAGTTATAGTTGGTTGTCTTGGTTTAGTATTTTTTTTTCCTCTACTTGTGCTTGGTTGTCTTGGTTTATTACTTTTCTTTCCTGTACTTGTGGTTGGTTGTCTTCATTTCTACCTTCTCCTACTTGTACTTGTGGTTGGTTGTCTTGGTTTATACCTTTACTTTCCTGTACTTGTGGTTGGTTGTCTTGGTTTATTACTTTTCTTTCCTGAACTTGTGGTTGGTTGTCTTGATTTATACCTTCTCCTTCTTGTACTTGTGGTTGGTTGTCTTGGTTTATACCTTTACTTTCCTGTACTTGTGGTTGGTTGTGTTGGTTTAGTACTTTTCTTTCCTGCACTTCTGGTTGGTTGTGTTTCTTTAGTACTTTTTTTCCTGTACTTGTGGTTGGTAGTTTCGGTATATACTTTCTCATTCCTGTACTTGTAGTTGGTTGTCTTGATTTATATCTTTTCTGTTTATTCATTCTCTGTTCTGTACTTGTGGTTGGTTGTCGTGATTTATGCGTTTTCTGTTCTGTACTTTTGGTTAGTTGTCTTGATTTATACCTTCTTTTTGCCTTACTTGTCGTTGGTGTTCTTGGTTTATACCTTCTCTTTCCTGTACTTGTGGTTGGTTGTTTTGGTTTATTACTTTTCTTTCCTGTACTTGTGGTTGGTTGTCTTGATTTATACCTTCTCTTTTTTTATAGTTGTGGCTGGTTGTCTTGATTTACAACTTTTCTGTTCTGTACTTGTGGTTGGTTGTCTTGATTTATTACTTTTCTTTCCTCTACTTCTGGTTGGTTGTCTTGGTTTATACCTTCTCTTTCCTGTACTTGTGGTTGGTTGTCTTGGTTTATACCTTCACTTTCCTGTACGTGTGGTTGGTTTTCTTGATTTATACCTTTTCTGTTCTGTACTTGTGGTTGGTTGTCTTGATTTATACCTTCTCTGTTCTGTACTTGTGGTTGGTTGTCTTGATTTATACCTTCTCTTTCCTGTACTTGTGGTTGGTTGTCTTGATTTATACCTTCTCTTTCCTGTACTTGTGGTTGGTTGTCTTGGTTTATACCTTCTCTTTCCTGTACTTGTGGTTGGTTGTCTTGATTTATACCTTCTCTTTCCTGTAGTTATAGTTGGTTGTCTTTGTTTCTATCTTCTCTTTCCTGTACTTGTGGTTCGTTATCTTGGTTTACAATTTTTTTTCCTGTACTTGTGGTTGGTTGTCTTGATTTATACCTTTACTTTCCTGTACTTGTGGTTGGTAGTCTCGGTTTATACCTTTTCTTTTTTGTAGTTATGGTTGGTTGTCTTGATTTACACCTTCTCTGTTCTGTACTTGTGTTTGGTTGTCTTGATTTGTTACTTTTCTTTCCTGTACTTGTGGTTGGTTGTCTTGGTTTATACCTTCTCTTTCCTGTACTTGTGGTTGGTTGTCTTGATTTATTCATTCTGTGTTCTGTACTTGTGGTTGGTTGTCGTGATTTATTCCTTTTGTGTTCTGTACTTTTGGTTAGTTGTCTTGATTTATACCTTCTTTTTGCCGTACTTGTGGTTGTTTGCCTTGGTTTATTACTTTCCTTTCCTATACTTGTGGTTGGTTGTCTTGGTTTATTAGTTTTCTTTCCTGTACTTGTGCTTGGTTGTCTTGGATTATACCTTCTCTTTCCTGTACTTGTGGTTGGTTGTCTTGATTTATTACTTTTTTTACTGTACTTGTGGTTTGTTGTCTTGATTTATACCTTCTCCTTCTTGTACTTGTGGTTGGTTGTCTTGGTTTATACCTTTACTTTCCTGTACATGTGGTTGGTTGTGTTGGTTTAGTACTTTTCTTTCCTGAACTTGTGGTTGGTTGTGTTGGTTTAGTACTTTTTTCCTATACTTGTGGTTGGTTGTCTCGGTTGATACTTTCCCATTCCTGTACTTGTAGTTGGTTGTCTTGATTTATTTCTTCTGTGTTCTGTACTTTTGGTTAGTTGTCTTGATTTATACCTTCTTTTTGCCGTACTTGTGGTTGTTTGCCTTGGTTTATTACTTTCCTTTCCTGTACTTGTGGTTGTGTGTCTTGATTTATTCCTTCTCTTTCCTGTACTGATGGTTGTGTGTCTTGGTTTATAGCTTCTCTTTCCTGTACTTGTGGTTGGTTGTCATGATTTACACCTTTTCTTTCCTGTAGTTATAGTTGGTTGGCTTTGTTTCTATCTTCTCTTTCCTGTACTTGTGGTTGGTTATCTTGGTTTAGTTTGTTTTTTTTCATGTACTTGTGCTTGGTTGTGTTGGTTTATTACTTTTCTTTCCTGTACTTGTGGTTGGTTGTCTTGATTTATACCTTCTTTTCCCTGTACTTGTGGTTGGTTGTCTTGATTTATTAATTTTCTTTACTGTACTTGTGGTTGGTTGTCTTGATTTATTACTTTTCTTTCCTGTACTTTTGGTTGGTTGTCTTCATTTATACCTTCTCTTTTCTGTACTTGTGGTTGGCTGTCTTGATTTATACCTTCTCTTTTCTGTACTTGTGGTTGGTTGTCTTGATTTACATCTTCTCTGTTCTGTACTTGTGGTTGGTTGTCTTGATTTATTCCTTCTCTTTTCTGTACTTGTGGTTGGTTGTCTTGATTTATTACTTTTCTGTTCTGTACTTGTGGTGGTTGTCTTGATTTATACCTTCTCTTTCCTGTAGTTGTAGTTGGTTGTCTTTGTTTATACCTTCTCTTTCCTGTACTTGTGGTTGGTTGTCTTGGTTTAGTACTTTTCTTTCCTGTACTTGTTGTTGGTTGTCTTGATATATTACTTTTTTTCATGTATTTGTGGTTGTTTGTCTTGATTTATACCTTTACTTTCCTGTACTTGTGGTTGGTTGTGTTGGTTTATTACTTTTCGTTACTATACTTGTGGTTGGTTAGTTCCCTGTACTTGTGGTTGGGTGTCTTTGTTTATACCTTTTCTTTCCTGTAATTGTGTTTGGTTGACTTGAATTATACCTTTTTTTTTCTCTATTTGTGGTTGGTTATTTTGATTTATACCTTCTCTTTCGTGTACTTGTGGTTACTGTTCTTGATTTATACCTTCTCTTTCCTGTACTTGTGGTTGGTTGTCATGATTTATACCTTCTCTTTCCTGTAGTTATAGTTGGTTGTCTTTGTTTCTATCTTCTCTTTCCTGTACTTGTAGTTGGTTGTCTTGATTTATTACTTTTTTTTCTTTACTTGTGGTTGGTTGTCTTCATTTCTACCTTCTCCTTCCTGAACTTGTGGTTGGTTGTCTTGATTTATACCTTTTCTGTTCTGTACTTGTGGTTGGTTGTCGTGATTTATTCCTTCTTTGTTCTGTACTTGTGGTTGGTTGTCGTGATTTATGCCTTTTCTGTTCTGTTCTTTTGGTTAGTTGTCTTGATTTATACCTTCTTTTTGCCGTACTTGTGGTTGGTGTTCTTAGTTTATACCTTCTCTTTCCTGTACTTGTGGTTGGTTGTCTTGGTTTATTACTTTTCTTTCCTGTACTTGTGGTTGGTTGTCTTGGTTTATTACTTTTCTTTCCTGTACTTGTGGTTGGTTGTCTTGATTTATACCTTCTCTTTCCTGTACTTGTGTTTGGTTGTCTTGATTTATTACTTTTCTTTCCTGTACTTGTGGTTGGTTGTCTTGGTTTATTCCTTCTGTGGTATGTACTTGTGGTTGGTTGTCTTGATTTATTCCTTCTGTGGTATGTACTTGTGGTTGGTTGTCGTGATTTATTCCTTCTTTGTTCTGTACTTTTGGTTAGTTGTCTTGATTTATATTTTCTTTTTGCCGTACTTGTGGTTGTTTGCCTTGGTTTATTACTTTTCTTTCCTATACTTGTGGTTGGTTGTCTTGGTTTATTACTTGTCTTTCCTGTACTTGTGGTTGGTTGTTTTGGATTATACCTTCTCTTTCCTGTACTTGTGGTTGGTTGTCTTGATTTATTACTTTTTTTACTGTACTTGTGGTTTGTTGTCTTGATTTATACCTTCTCCTTCTTGTACTTGTGGTTTGTTGTCATGATTTATACTTTGTCTTTCCTGTAGTTATAGTTGGTTGTCTTTGTTTCTATCTTCTCTTTCCGGTACCTGTGGTTGGTTATCTTGGTTTAGTTTTTTTTCATGTACTTGTGGTTGGTTGTCTTGGTTTATTACTTTTCTTTCCTGTACTTTTGGTTGGTTGTCTTGATTTATACCTTCTTTTCCCTGTACTTGTGGTTGGTTGTCTTGATTTATACCTTCTTTTCCCTGTACTTGTGGTTGGTTGTCTTGATTTATTACTTTTCTTTCCTACTTTTGGTTGGTTGTCTTCATTTATACCTTCTCTTTTCTGTACTTGTGGTTGGTTGTCTTGATTTACATCTTCTCTGTTCTGTACTTGTGGTTGGTTGTCTTGATTTATTCCTTCTCTTTTCTGTACTTGTGGTTGGTTGTCTTGGTTTATTACTTTTCTGTTCTGTACTTGAGGTTGGCTGTCTTGATTTATACCTTCTGTGTTCTGTACTTGTCGTTGGTTTGTATTGATTTATACCTTCTCTTTCCTGTAGTTGTAGTTGGTTGTCTTGGTTTATACCTTCTCTTTCCTGTACTTGTGGTTGGTTATCTTGGTTTAGTACTTTTCTTTCCTGTACTTGTTGTTGGTTGTCTTGATTTATTACTTTTTTTCATGTATTTGTGGTTGTTTGTCTTGATTTATACCTTTCTTTCCTGTACTTGTGGTTGGTTGTTTTGATTTATACCTTCTCTTCCCTGTACTTGTGGTCGGGTGTCTTTGTTTATACCTTTTCTTTCCTGTAATTGTGTGTGGTTGACTTGAATTATACCTTTTTTTTTCCTCTATTTGTGGTTGGTTATTTTGATTTATACCTTTTCTTTCGTGTACTTGTGGTTACTGTTCTTGATTTATACCTTCGCTTTCCTGTACTTGTGGTTGGTTGTCTTGATTTATACCTTCTCTTTCCTGTAGTTATAGTTGGTTGTCTTTGTTTCTATCTTCTCTTTCCTGTACTTGTAGTTGGTTATCTTGGTTTAGTATTTTTTTTTCCTGTACTTGTTGTTGGTTGTCGTGATTTATTCCTTCTTTGTTCTGTACTTGTGGTTGGTTGTCGTGATTTATGCCTTTTCTGTTCTGTTCTTTTGGTTAGTTGTCTTGATTTATACCTTCTTTTTGCCGTACATGTGGTTGGTGTTCTTAGTTTATACCTTCTCTTTCCTGTACTTGTGGTTGGTTGTCTTGGTTTATTACTTTTCTTTCCTGTACTTGTGGTTGGTTGTCTTGATTTATACCTTCACTTTCTTGTACTTGTGGTTGGTTTTCTTGATTTATACCTTTTCTGTTCAGTACTTGTGGTTGGTTGTCTTGACTTATACCTCCTCCTTCTTGTACTTGTGGTTGGTTGTCTTGGTTTATACCTTTTCTGTTCTGTACTTGTGATTGGTTGTCGTGATTTATTCCTTCTTTGTTCAGTACTTGTGGTTGGTTGTCGTGATTTATGCCTTTTCTGTTCTGTTCTTTTGGTTAGTTGTCTTGATTTATACCTTCTCTTTCCTGTACTTGTGGTTGGTTGTCTTGATTTATACCTTCTCTTTTTTTGTAGTTGTGGTTGGTTGTCTTGATTTACACCTTCTCTGTTCTGTACTTGTGTTTGGTTGTCTTGATTTATTACTTTTCTTTCCTGTACTTGTGGTTGGTTGTCTTGATTTATTTCTTCTGTGTTCTGTACTTGTGGTTGGTTGTCTTGATTTATTCCTTCTGTGTTCTGTACTTGTGGTTGGTTGTTTTGATTTATTCCTTCTGTGTTCTGTACTTGTGGTTGGTTGTCTTGATTTATTCCTTCTGTGTTCTGTACTTGTGGTTGGTTGTCTTGATTTATTCCTTCTGTGTTCTGTACTTGTGGTTGGTTTTCTTGATTTATACCTTCTCTTCCTTCTACTTGTGGTTGGTTTTCTTGGTTTATTACTTTCCTTTCCTGTACTTGTGGTTGGTTGTCTTGGTTTATTACTTTTCTTTCCTGTACTTGTGGTTGGTTGTCTTGGTTTAGTAATTCTCTTTCCTGTACTTGTGGTTGGTTATCTTGGTTTAGTTGTTGTTTTTTTTTTCATGTACTTGTGCTTGGTTGTCTTGATTTATTACTTTTTTTCCTGTACTTGTGGTTGGTTGTCTTGATTTATTACTTTTTTTCCTGTACTACTGGTTGGTTGACTTGATTTATACCTTCTTTTTCTTGTACTTGTGGTTGGTTGTCTCGGTTGATACTTTCCCATTCCTGTACTTGTAGTTGGTCGTCTTGATTTATTCCTTCTCTTTCCTGTACTTGTGGTTCGTTGTCTTGGTTTATACCTTCTCTTTTCTGTACTTGTGGTTCGTTGTCTTGGTTTATACCTTCTCTTTTCTGTACTTGTGGTTCGTTGTCTTGGTTTATTACTTTTTATTCCTGTACTTGTGGTTGTTTGTCTTGGTTTATTCTTTCTCTTTCGTTTTTTTCAAGTTTTTTATCCATATTTTATTCTGAAATGAACAAATAGTAATAGTTTTTAAGAATTGTAAGTTGTTGTACACGTCACAGTAATATTCCTTCCAAATATCAATATTTACGTGATGAAAATATCCATTTTGAAAATAAAGTTAGTTAATAAACAAATTTTCTTAGCCTAAAAACTGAAGTCTTATACTATAAATTTAAAGCGCAAAACTATCTTATTGGATTACATACTTGTTAACTGTACCTGTTCTTTATAATTTGCCAAAGTCAAAACTTTTCCTTAATAACTTGATACAGAGGCACACTGTTAATGACAGGATAAAATGTTATATTGTCCAAAATTCCAGTACGACAAAGATAATTGTGTGATTTATGAACTTCAAGAGCGTAATGTGGTTTGTACAGTTTTTGTTTTATTATTTAAGTGAAGAAACATTCTATGGTTATATTATATCAAATATATTTAGGGTATTTAATTTACGTTTTGTTGATGGTACTTTTTAGATTTGAGCACGACATGCTTGAACACTTGGATATATAATATTTATTATTACACTGGGTTGTAGGTATACTATCAAATCATCATCATGTTTCTCACATATGTCCGGGGAAGACAAGAGTACTTAATCTGAAGAAATAGACAATTAAAGTTTAAAGGTCATTATCCAGACCACCACGTCCTGGTAAAGACAAGACAAAGATTACACACATTATTTACTGATGAAAAGGTTTCTAACTTCTAATATTTACAATGAACATCAGGATTAATTTATTTTCTGGTCTTTCAAGTTTTCAAAAACCTATAAATCTAAATATATAATCCCATGTGACAATTCTCAGTCTAATATTGATGTTTTATGAATATATGTTGTGGTAAGGGAAACAAGAGTTTTGTTTAAAGTTTATGATTTTTACTTAAGTATATTACTGTTTGTGTGTTGTTTTTAACAGCAAAACCACATCAGGCTTTCTGCTGAGCCCACCTTGCATTGCTGTTAACACGTCTGTATGAAAACGTTTTACACAATACAACACACGTAAACATAAAATTTGTGTCTTATAAGTTTGTGAATTAACTAACACATTATAAATAGTTGGTTAAAACGATGTAAGTTTAATAAAAAGTGAGTAATGTTTGAAAGTGTAAAGTATGTGATATATCTGAATACTTTGTTTATTATAAATTAAAAATAAAATCATTACATATCGAATTTTCGAACAGAGGAAACTTAATCAATAACTGTAATTGTAAAGAGTATAAATGTAATGAAGTTATTTGTAAAATACAATGTAACCCTATTTTACCAACGTGATCCCAAGATCGAGTCCTCTGACGTTGATGATGTCATCATGAGATGCCACTTAGCAACATCGTCATTTCTTGAAAAAACATCTGTTTCCATAGTAATATTTTAACTACTAGCTGCATTGTTTCTATGCATCTTTGGCTATATTAACAAAGATACGTATGTATTTATTACCATAAACACATTGTGTTCAATAAAGTATTAACCCTTTTTATATTTCTTCTGATGTCAGGGACAACTCTAGCTGTAAAATGTTTCATAAGATTATACTTTATTTTAAACCCAAGCAATAACTTAAAATGCACCTACATGTAATAGGTTTACAATCATGTTTGGCATGATATGAAGAGTCAGTGAGAAATACATCAACCCTGAAATTACCGAGAAAGAAGGTGAGAAACTGATAAGATGAATATACATATATTTGCCTCATACTTAAAAATTATGGTATCGAAATAATGTTGTATGTAGACGTGGAGTCTCAATAGATCCTGTTAAAACAGTAGTAGAAAAACACCGGTCTCAATCTGTGATATTAAGAAAGAAGACAGGGCTTTCTTAGTTTTGCATCATATTACCAAAACATAGTGATCGTCTTATCCAAGAGGCCCAGCATGGCCAGGTGAGTTAAGAAGTTAGACTCGTAATCTGAGGGTCGCAGGTTCGAATCTCCGTCGCATCAAACATGCTCGCCCTTTCTGCCGTGGGGGCGTTATATGTGTCGGTCAATCCCACTATTCGTTTGTAAGAAAGTAGTTAAAGAGTAGGAGGTGGGTGGTGATTACTAGCCGCCTTCCCTCTGGTCTTACACTGCTAAATTAGAGACAGCTAGCGCAGATAGCCCTCGAGTAGTTTTGCGCGAAATTCAAAACAGAGAAACAACCTTATTCAAAATTGCAGTACTATTCTATGCTAAAGTTGAGATGCTTTCTAACTACTCACTGTGGAGATAATTACAACGAGATGACTTCACTTGTTGAACTTCTAACTGTTGTATATGTGCTTAGACAACATAACTCGACCCTTCAGCTACAACCTATCGTATATACTTTCAACAACACTACACGACTATTTCCAACTATTTATTGTTATATATACTTACGACAACATGATTTGATACACGAAAACACCCACAATAAACATTTCTTTCATAAATATAACAATCTCAACCAATATTCGTGACCCATTAAACAAACTCGCCAGACAACCAACATAACACAAAAACCAGGTACAACACTGAGAGAGATATCAGTTTATTCTTCATTCTCACAAACAAAATATGTAAAAATATGTACTGTAGTTGCTGAGATGTCCCTCCCCCAACATAGGAAAGAAGGTGGACCAGCCAGGATATCTACAGTTAAAATGTCATTTTACACCCAACGTAGTGACCCGCACTTTCAAGATGGGAAAAGAGTGTACCTAGTTTATGCGTTATTTCACTAGTGTGTTCCTCCAAGAAGAGAAGTCACACTCCAACGACATCTTGTGGACACTTTCCGAGGACTGCTTGTCTAGGTTCCTCCAAGTCAATGTAAGATTCTCAATGTGATTTCTGTTATTATGTGTTTTTAGGTAAGATATTGTATCAAGGTTAATGTTTTCTTACACTGAAAATATATTTCCCATTGATACTTTACTCTCCTCACACTTCTGGTACTTCTTTTCTGTCAACTTTGAAGACTGTGTTCTACAGTAAATAGGAAGCCAGCTGCCAGCTTTGACAGTAGAGTATGTTTCAGTGAAGCGTTGTGCTTGTTTATTTACATGCTACAACGCAGATGAACCAAGTTGAAACGTGCGGTAGATGAGAGTTTCAAGGCTAGTGGAACCAAAGATATTTTTGCATATTGAAGGCTTCACTGAACAATAATAGTTATGTGAAAACAAAAGATATTCTATCGAAAATAGTACGAAACTAAATATTTTAGACTATGTACAATAATCTGGTATAATTTTCTATGTGTGTATAATTTTAAATATTTTTCAAAACGATGCCAAACGAAACATTTTGTTATTATATTATCCTTCAAAATAAAGTTTGCATCAGCCAAGCAAACATTTCCAATATTCTGAATTCATCCAATTAATGTGGCAGACAAACAGAAATATCTTTCCTCCTTCGTCTCTTCTTATAGTTTCCATTAACACTTGAACCAGTAATTTCAAGTTATCTCAGATAATTATGCTGCAGTATATTTGGTAGAATTCTGTAAATCAAAACAAACCATTAACTGTGAACATAACTATGTAAACAAAACTCAACATTTAACATGACAAATAATAATGTAATAATATCTAAAATCAATATTTAAATAAAATCAGGACAAGTAACTTTATATCAAGTACAAAATATCTGAATAAAAATATTAATAAATAATTTGTTGAAAAATATATTGTGAAATAAACGTTGTTGTAAGTATAACATCAAATACAATTAAATTATATTATGTGTGTGTTATTTCTGTAGTAAAGCCATATCTGGCTATCTGTTGTGTTCACTGAGAATAATTTAAACCCTGATTTTAACGTTGTAACCCTGTACAATAACTGATGTACCATATGGGGAATGAATTATATTAAAATATATAGCAGATGGTACTTGTTATACGATGGTAACCAAATGCTGGGATTAAATGTGTTCAAATTATCTGTATGTTACTGGAACCTAAAGTTGGTAAACATCTCAGATAGAATACCAAACAGAATCTTTCAAACAATCCGTTTTAAAGTTCTCTTTATCTCTTTGTGTGTAGTGTTTCAACAAATGACTTTAATGTCCTTAAACATAAAATTAATTGTTCATTAGACAAAATTCAATGTGAACTTGAATGACTGGTATATTTTGCTGTCATTAATCAAACTTTCTGAGCCTATATTCCTTATACCTCCTTACACCAACAACTACAAGAAGTAATGATTGAGTATTTCAGTCATGTTAAGAACCACTCAACAATAACATACCGTTACGTCAAATGTTGGTATGTGAATTACAGTGTTATTAATTCATAACAAGTTAGTGTGGAACATCCTGTTTGTTGTCAACATTATTCATACCTGTTATACTTTATTTAAATAGTTAATATTGAACTTTGCCTTCTTCCGTACCTTTTCACGGATGGACAGACACCGCGGTTGACAGTATGTAAAACAAGTAGTAGATAATGTTCTCTGTCCAATCTGGATTGGATTTCCTTTTCTTTGTGACTTAACACTGAATAGACACCACAAAATTATAAATTACAAAGTATTTCTGAGTAAAACCGTTCGTACAGACTTAGAATTATATCTTGCTTAAAGTTTAATATTTAATATAAAGGTGTGCACTCAACATCTGAAAGTTACTCACAAGTCGTGGTCGTTGTTTAGATTAAATTATGTAATATCATGAAAAGGTAAGATAAAAAGATTGTACTAAGTAAACCACTTAGAAAATTGTACGAAAAACAAGACATGAGTAATTATTATGTGTAGAAATGATAATTAGTTAACAAATACAATCATAGGATTTGGGATTAGGAGTCAAAAATCAATAGGTAGATTGTCTACTGGAGAAACTCGTCAGAGTTTACATGTAAACAAACATGAAAGTCTGGACTGGTTTTAGTTCTTGACATACACTGAATGAATGTTTCAAAATTATAAAGTTTAAAGTATTTCTGAATAAAGCTGTTAGTATACATTTAGAATTATGTTTTACTTACAGTTTAAAATATAATATGTGGGTGTGCACTCAACATGTGAAAGGTGTTCACAAATTGTGGTAGGATAAAAAAAAACATGCAAGTTAAAAAGATGGGTTAAAAAAACAGAACAATATGGTGATAGGTAATTACTTTTTATAACTCACAAATTATGTTTTAGTTCCAGATTAGTTTTAACCTCATATCATACACATGGGATTTCTTCTGACTAAAGACATACGAATTTATCTTGTTCATGGCATGCCCATATTTTCACTCAAAGAAAACTACATGGCCTGATGTACTGACAAAAGCGGAACGCCATCTAGTAAGAACAAATGAAATATGGGATTGTTCATGAAAACACACAGAAATGTTCAGTGATTCATGGTTTTCGTTTATACGCCAACATAGTGAAGAAACAGGACACGAACTATAAAATATAAATATTCTTTGTAAGGATAACACTGATCTGGAATTAGTACTTAAAGAAACCATCCACATCAAACAACTTTAACCAACACCAAATATCATGTAACCTTCATTGAAATTGTAACATTTAAAATATGTACAGCATTTTTTTATTACCAGTAATTTACTTTCTATGTATTTTAGTTTTGATTAAATGATTGTTACTTCAGCAATGTATTTTAGTTATTTAGTTAGAAATAATGTATTATTTTTGTTTTGCTTTAAATAGTGAATGTGGAATATGTAAGATATTTTACGCTACGTATTAACAATTGCAGCATTATATAATATTCAGGATATATATTTTAGGTAAATCCAATATAAACATTTAATTAAGTTATATTTTCTAATCTCACTATTACATAAACGACATGCCTTAAATATCCGTGTCGATTTGACCGAAATACTAAATACAGTGCGTCACTATAGATCAAATGTCACTAAAGAAAAATTTATAAAAAATCCCATTTTAGAATTCTAAGTTCGAATAATTTTAAAAGTAACTACGATACGAACAACAAGCGTATGTTTTCCAAAGAAATGAATACAAAGTACTCTTCGTATAACAAGAGCCCGACTAGGACTAAACCTGAAGATTTGATTATATCTTTTTTATTGATATAATTTATAGATACAGTTTTAAGAAATGGAGTTTAAAACATTATTTTTTCAATAATCGGTACCACATTTAATAGATAAAAAATACAGTGTATATTAGAACAATCCGAAAAACCTTCCCATGAAGTACTTGCCGTAAAAATAATCTCTTTTTTTTTTTTATAAAAATGTTCAATTTTTCTAAATTTTTCAATACGACGTTATCGACAATAGACTAGTATTTACTAACATTAATTACTAGACTTCTCACTGGTTGTGGAGTATCGACAACAGACTGGTATTTGTTAACATTAATTACTAGACAACAGACTGGTATTTGTTAACATTAATTACTAGACAACAGACTGGTATTTGTTAACATTAATTACTAGACTTCTCACTGGTTCTGGAGTATCGACAACAGACTGGTATTTGTTAACATTAATTACTAGACTTCTCACTGGTTCTGGAGTATCGACAACAGACTGGTATTTGTTAACATTAATTACTAGACTTCTCACTGGTTGTGGAGTATCGACAACAGACTAGTATTTGTTAACACTAATTACTAGACTTCTCACTGGTTGTGGAGTATCGACAACAGACTAGTATTTGTTAACATTAATTACTAGACTTCTCACTGGTTGTGGAGTATCAACAACAGACTAGTATTTGTTAACATTAATTACTAGACAACAGACTAGTATTTGTTAACATTAATTACTAGACAACAGACTGGTATTTGTTAACATTAATTACTAGACTTCTCACTGGTTGTGGAGTATCGACAACAGACTAGTATTTGTTAACATTAATTACTAGACTTCTCACTGGTTGTGGAGTATCGACAACAGACTAGTATTTGTTAACATTAATTACTAGACTTCTCACTGGTTGTGGAGTATCGACAACAGACTAGTATTTGTTAACATTAATTACTAGACTTCTCACTGGTTGTGGAGTATCGACAACAGACTGGTATTTGTTAACATTAATTACTAGACAACAGACTGGTATTTGTTAACATTAATTACTAGACAACAGACTGGTATTTGTTAACATTAATTACTAGACTTCTCACTGGTTGTGGAGTATCGACAACAGACTGGTATTTGTTAACATTAATTACTAGACTTCTCACTGGTTGTGGAGTATCGACAACAGACTAGTATTTGTTAACATTAATTACTAGACTTCTCACTGGTTGTGGAGTATCGACAACAGACTAGTATTTGTTAACATTAATTACTAGACAACAGACTGGTATTTGTTAACATTAATTACTAGACAACAGACTGGTATTTGTTAACATTAATTACTAGACAACAGACTGGTATTTGTTAACATTAATTACTAGACTTCTCACTGGTTGTGGAGTATCGACAACAGACTGGTATTTGTTAACATTAATTACTAGACTTCTCACTGGTTGTGGAGTATCGACAACAGACTAGTATTTGTTAACATTAATTACTAGACAACAGACTGGTATTTGTTAACATTAATTACTAGACAACAGACTGGTATTTGTTAACATTAATTACTAGACTTCTCACTGGTTGTGGAGTATCGACAACAGACTAGTATTTGTTAACATTAATTACTAGACAACAGACTGGTATTTGTTAACATTAATTACTAGACAACAGACTGGTATTTGTTAACATTAATTACTAGACTTCTCACTGGTTGTGGAGTATCGACAACAGACTGGTATTTGTTAACATTAATTACTAGACTTCTCACTGGTTGTGGAGTATCGACAACAGACTAGTATTTGTTAACATTAATTACTAGACAACAGACTGGTATTTGTTAACATTAATTACTAGACTTCTCACTGGTTGTGGAGTATCGACAACAGACTGGTATTTGTTAACATTAATTACTAGACTTCTCACTGGTTGTGGAGTATCGACAACAGACTAGTATTTGTTAACATTAATTACTAGACTTCTCACTGGTTGTGAGTATCGACAACAGACTGGTATTTGTTAACATTAATTACTAGACTTCTCACTGGTTGTGGAGTATCGACAACAGACTGGTATTTGTTAACATTAATTACTAGACTTCTCACTGGTTGTGGAGTATCGACAACAGACTGGTATTTGTTAACATTAATTACTAGACTTCTCACTGGTTGTGGAGTATCGACAACAGACTAGTATTTGTTAACATTAATTACTAGACAACAGACTGGTATTTGTTAACATTAATTACTAGACTTCTCACTGGTTGTGGAGTATCGACAACAGACTGGTATTTGTTAACATTAATTACTAGACTTCTCACTGGTTGTGGAGTATCGACAACAGACTAGTATTTGTTAACATTAATTACTAGACAACAGACTGGTATTTGTTAACATTAATTACTAGACAACAGACTGGTATTTGTTAACATTAATTACTAGATTTCTCACTGGTTGTGGAGTATCGACAACAGACTGGTATTTGTTAACATTAATTACTAGACAAGAGACTGGTATTTGTTAACATTAATTACTAGACTTCTCACTGGTTGTGGAGTATCGACAACAGACTAGTATTTGTTAACATTAATTACTAGACAACAGACTGGTATTTGTTAACATTAATTACTAGACAACAGACTAGTATTTGTTAACATTAATTACTAGACAACAGACTGGTATTTGTTAACATTAATTACTAGACTTCTCACTGGTTGTGGAGTATCGACAACAGACTGGTATTTGTTAACATTAATTACTAGACTTCTCACTGGTTGTGGAGTATCGACAACAGACTAGTATTTGTTAACATTAATTACTAGACAACAGACTGGTATTTGTTAACATTAATTACTAGACTTCTCACTGGTTGTGGAGTATCGACAACAGACTGGTATTTGTTAACATTAATTACTAGACTTCTCACTGGTTGTGGAGTATCGACAACAGACTAGTATTTGTTAACATTAATTACTAGACTTCTCACTGGTTGTGGAGTATCGACAACAGACTGGTATTTGTTAACATTAATTACTAGTCTTCTCACTGGTTTGGAGTATCGACAACAGACTGGTATTTGTTAACATTAATTACTAGACTTCTCACTCGTTGTGGAGTATCGACAACAGACTGGTATTTGTTAACATTAATTACTAGACTTCTCACTGGTTGTGGAGTATCGACAACAGACTAGTATTTGTTAACATTAATTACTAGACAACAGACTGGTATTTGTTAACATTAATTACTAGACTTCTCACTGGTTGTGGAGTATCGACAACAGACTGGTATTTGTTAACATTAATTACTAGACTTCTCACTGGTTGTGGAGTATCGACAACAGACTAGTATTTGTTAACATTAATTACTAGACAACAGACTGGTATTTGTTAACATTAATTACTAGATTTCTCACTGGTTGTGGAGTATCGACAACAGACTGGTATTTGTTAACATTAATTACTAGACAAGAGACTGGTATTTGTTAACATTAATTACTAGACTTCTCACTGGTTGTGGAGTATCGACAACAGACTAGTATTTGTTAACATTAATTACTAGACAACAGACTGGTATTTGTTAACATTAATTACTAGACTTCTCACTGGTTGTGGAGTATCGACAACAGACTAGTATTTGTTAACATTAATTACTAGACTTCTCACTGGTTGTGGAGTATCGACAACAGACTGGTATTTGTTAACATTAATTACTAGACTTCTCACTGGTTGTGGAGTATCGACAACAGACTGGTATTTGTTAACATTAATTACTAGACTTCTCACTGGTTGTGGAGTATCGACAACAGACTGGTATTTGTTAACATTAATTACTAGACTTCTCACTGGTTGTGGAGTATCGACAACAGACTAGTATTTGTTAACATTAATTACTAGACAACAGACTGGTATTTGTTAACATTAATTACTAGACTTCTCACTGGTTGTGGAGTATCGACAACAGACTGGTATTTGTTAACATTAATTACTAGACTTCTCACTGGTTGAGGAGTATCGACAACAGACTAGTATTTGTTAACATTAATTACTAGACAACAGACTGGTATTTGTTAACATTAATTACTAGATTTCTCACTGGTTGTGGAGTATCGACAACAGACTGGTATTTGTTAACATTAATTACTAGACAACAGACTGGTATTTGTTAACATTAATTACTAGACTTCTCACTGGTTGTGGAGTATCGACAACAGACTGGTATTTGTTAACATTAATTACTAGACTTCTCACTGGTTGTGGAGTATCGACAACAGACTGGTATTTGTTAACATTAATTACTAGACTTCTCACTGGTTGTGGAGTATCGACAACAGACTGGTATTTGTGAACATTAATTACTAGACTTCTCACTGGTTGTGGACTATCGACAACACACTGGTATTTGTTAACATTAATTAGTAGACTTCTCACTGGTTGTGGAGTATCGACAACAGACTGGTATTTGTTAACATTAATTACTAGACAACAGACTGGTATTTGTTAACATTAATTACTAGACAACAGACTGGTATTTGTTAACATTAATTACTAGACAACAGACTGGTATTTGTTAACATTAATTACTAGACAACAGACTGGTATTTGTTAACATTAATTACTATACTTCTCACTGGTTGTGGAGTATCGACAACAGACTGGTATTTGTTAACATTAATTACTAGACTTCTCACTGGTTGTGGAGTATCGACAACAGACTAGTATTTGTTAACACTAATTACTAGACAACAGACTGGTATTTGTTAACATTAATTACTAGACTTCTCACTGGTTGTGGAGTATCGACAACAGACTGGTATTTGTTAACATTAATTACTAGACTTCTCACTGGTTGTGGAGTATCGACAACAGACTAGTATTTGTTAACATTAATTACTAGACAACAGACTGGTATTTGTTAACATTAATTACTAGACTTCTCACTGGTTGTAAAGTATCGACAACAGACTGGTATTTGTTAACATTAATTACTAGACTTCTCACTGGTTGTGGAGTATCGACAACAGACTGGTATTTGTTAACATTAATTACTAGACTTCTCACTGGTTGTGGAGTATCGACAACAGACTAGTATTTGTTAACATTTATTACTAGACTTCTCACTGGTTGTGGAGTATCGACAACAGACTGGTATTTGTTAACATTAATTACTAGACTTCTCACTGGTTGTGGAGTATCGACAACAGACTGGTATTTGTTAACATTAATTACTAGACTTCTCACTGGTTGTGGAGTATCGACAACAGACTGGTATTTGTTAACATTAATTACTAGACTTCTCACTGGTTGTGGAGTATCGACAACAGACTAGTATTTGTTAACATTAATTACTAGACAACAGACTGGTATTTGTTAACAGTAATTACTAGATTTCTCACTGGTTGTGGAGTATCGACAACAGACTGGTATTTGTTAACATTAATTACTAGACTTCTCACTGTTTGTGGAGTATCGATAACAGACTAGTATTTGTTAACATTAATTACTAGACAACAGACTGGTATTTGTTAACATTGATTACTGGACAACAGACTGGTATTTGTTAACATTAATTACTAGACTTCTCACTGTTTGTGGAGTATCGATAACAGACTAGTATTTGTTAACATTAATTACTAGACAACAGACTGGTATTTGTTAACATTGATTACTGGACAACAGACTGGTATTTGTTAACATTAATTACTAGACTTCTCACTGGTTGTGGAGTATCGACAACAGACTGGTATTTGTTAACATTAATTACTAGACTTCTCACTTGTTGTGGAGTATCGACAACAGACTGGTATTTGTTAACATTAATTACTAGACAACAGACTGGTATTTGTTAACATTAATTACTAGACTTCTCACTGGTTGTGGAGTATCGACAACAGACTGGTATTTGTTAACACTAATTACTAGACTTCTCACTGGTTGTGGAGTATCGACAACAGACTGGTATTTGTTAACATTAATTACTAGACTTCTGACTGGTTGTGGAGTATCGACATCATACTAGTATTTGTTAACATTAATTACTAGACTTCTCACTGGTTGTGGAGTATCGACAACAGACTAGTATTTGTTAACATTAATTACTAGACAACAGACTGGTATTTGTTAACAGTAATTACTAGATTTCTCACTGGTTGTGGAGTATTGACAACAGACTGGTATTTGTTAACATTAATTACTAGACTTCTCACTGGTTGTGGAGTATCGACAACAGGCTGGTATTTGTTAACATTAATTACTAGACTTCTCACTGGTTGTGGAGTATCGACAACAGACTAGTATTTGTTAACACTAATTACTAGACAACAGACTGGTATTTGTTAACATTAATTACTAGACTTCTCACTGGTTGTGGAGTATCGACAACAGACTGGTATTTGTTAACATTAATTACTAGACTTCTCACTGGTTGTGGAGTATCGACAACAGACTAGTATTTGTTAACATTAATTACTAGACTTCTCACTGGTTGTAAAGTATCGACAACAGACTGGTATTTGTTAACATTAATTACTAGACTTCTCACTGGTTGTAAAGTATCGACAACAGACTGGTATTTGTTAACATTAATTACTAGACTTCTCACTGGTTGTGGAGTATCGACAACAGACTAGTATTTGTTAACATTAATTACTAGACAACAGACTGGTATTTGTTAACAGTAATTACTAGATTTCTCACTGGTTGTGGAGTTTTGACAACAGACTGGTATTTGTTAACATTAATTACTAGACTTCTCACTGGTTGTGGAGTATCGACAACAGACTGGTATTTGTTAACATTAATTACTAGACTTCTCACTGGTTGTGGAGTATCGACAACGGACTAGTATTTGTTAACACTAATTACTAGACAACAGACTGGTATTTGTTAACATTAATTACTAGACTTCTCACTGGTTGTGGAGTATCGACAACAGATTGGTATTTGTTAACATTAATTACTAGACTTCTCACTGGTTGTGGAGTATCGACAACAGACTGGTATTTGTTAACATTAATTACTAGACTTCTCACTGGTTGTGGAGTATCGACAACAGACTGGTATTTGTTAACATTAATTACTAGACTTCTCACTGGTTGTGGAGTATCGACAACAGACTAGTATTTGTTAACATTAATTACTAGACAACAGACTGGTATTTGTTAACATTAATTACTAGACTTCTCACTGGTTGTAAAGTATCGACAACAGACTGGTATTTGTTAACATTAATTACTAGACTTCTCACTGGTTGTAAAGTATCGACAACAGACTGGTATTTGTTAACATTAATTACTAGACTTCTCACTGGTTGTGGAGTAAAGTGTAATATTAGAGGGAAGGCAGCTAGTCATCACCACCCACCGCCAAGAGGGCTACTCTTTTACCAACGAATAATGGGATTGACCGTCACTTCTTAACGCCCCCACGGCTGAAACGGCGAGCATGTTTGGTGCGACCGGGATTCGAACCCGCGACCCTCAGATTACCATTCGAACGACTTAACCCACCTGTCCAAAACTGATAAGTGAAGGGTAACTGTGGGAAAATTCAGATGTTAAAAGTTATAAAAAGTAAAATTACTCTTTTAAACTTTGTTAAGAAATTGGTGATTGGTTGGTTTTACATTTTATGACGCAAAGCAACAAGGCTATCGGCTTAGACAGTAAACGTCCATTTCCTTAAGTATATATAATTTTTGAGCGGAACATTATACTTGCTTGACTCCTGTGAAGTAAGACGTTGGTGAATAAAGTTATTATACTGTTTGTGTTATATTTATTACAATGAGAACAAAAACAGACATTCAAAATATATATACAAGTCCACAAAATCTTAATCAAATTTGTTTGAAGAAAATATCTAATTTCAACTGTTTAGTTTCCTAATGGACTTTCTCATGCGGTTAAAAAAGAACACCAATTCTACGACCTTTTCATGAAGTTCATTTTCCACTTCATTTCTGCATACAATTTGACAGTGTTAATATAACTTAACACTGGTGATGAAGTAGGAATTTCTATTTCCTCACTATCTTTTCCATTTTGTTCATCTTCTGAATCTCTCACACTGTTACCATCTTGAGATTCTATTGTAGATTTTAAATCAATTTCATCAGTTTCTGTCAAAACATTCTTGTCAACGTTCAGAAAACTTTCAGCATTCACAGAATCATCTGTATCAATCACAGTTTGGATTTAATTAGAATCATCATAACAAACAACTTTTAAAAAAATGAGGGTATAAAGTAAATATTCCCTAAATTTTAAAATTAAGGAAGATAAGAATTTATTTTTTCGTGAGAATTATGTAAAGAGTAGAATTTTCCCCTTAAAAGAAAAATATATTTCTACGAATTATGAATCTAATTTAACTGCAAAATTAATGATTTTCATATTTACCTATTACTATAGTTTTCCATCAGCAAATGGCCCGGCATGGTCAGGTGGTTAAAGCACTCGACTCGTGATCCAAAGGTCGAGGATTCGAATCCCCGTCACATCAAACATGCTCGCCCTTTCACCCGTGGGGATGTTATAATATGACGGTCAATCCCAATATTCGTTGATAAAAAGAGTAGCTCATGAGTTGGCGGTGGGTGGTGATGACTAGTTGCCTTCCCTCTAATCTTACATTGCTAAATTAGACGCGGATAGCGCAGGTATCCCTTGTGTAGATTTGCGTGAAATTCAAAAACAAATCATCGCAGATGGAGAAAGAGGTCAAAGAGTACCTGACCCTCCAGGTTACATGTGATTACCCAAATCCCGATAGAGAGCGACCAAAAGTACAGTCAATCGTTCTTTCGAATAGCGACCTCTGGAATAATGACGGCACAAAAAATAACAGAATATATTTAACCAATACTTACTGTAACAAAATGTCCGAGAATTATTAATTAAATAAGAAATTATTATTTAATCAAAAACATTTGTTCTGTCTTACTCAGGTTCTAATTCTACTTGTTGATAGATGAGGTAAGCGGAATATAGTTTTCCGTCCGCGTTACGCAGGTTCCGCCATATAGAGGGCGTTTTATAAGAGAAATCTTAAGATAATGCTGTGAAATTTTGATATTTCCGGCTTGTGCACGCTTCCACCATACGCAGTTTTCGGCTTAGACAGGTTTTACTGTATTATGTAATTGTGTTATATGAAATATAAAAATAGAGAAAACAACAAAATGTTTTATGATTAAAGTACACAAGTAGACGCTACAAAGAAACAAACATTTAAGGTTGAAAGAATACATAATTTATTGGCAGTGATAAAAACAAATTGTAAGATTGTGTGATACTCTGAAGTGTGTTAAAGTAATAATTTAAAGTGTTTAGTTATTTTGTGTTGTTTTTTAAATGTAGGTTTAGTTACATGTAACATCCATTGTATGTGTTAATTTTTGTATTTATTTCGTTGATGAGTTTAACTTCCATATATTTATCTCTTTAAGATATTTAAGAAAATTTAAGTGGGTTTTGTTTTTCTATTTTTGATGTTCCGTTTTTGTATAGGAAGTGTTCTGCTTGGGTGGTTTAGTGTTAGCCATACGTATATAATGAACTAATGTGTTTTGAGATGTGAGTGTAAAAAGGTCTTCCGGTTTCTCCTATAAGTTTCTATGTAAGATCTATTGTCAAAAGGTAAAGTAAACTCTTTTATTTCTCAGTCACTTCACACTGACAAAGGATTGGAGTTTTTTTTTTTTTTCTATATAGTCCAGTGAAAATTTAATTTTTTCAAACATTTCGACTATTTTACGTCCTTTTTTAAGGTTTATTTCCTCATCTCTCCACACAATTTCTACTTTTTTCCCATATATCCTTATTTGTGAAAGATGTAGACCTATGTGTATGAGAGCTAAGCCTTGAGTTACAGTATTTATTTGTTTGTAGCATAAAGCTATACATAATCTGTGTTCTTCCTACCACATGTATTGAAACCAGGTTACTACGAACTTACAGTGTTGTGTCACATTTTCTGTTATTGTTTATTAAGATTTTATCAGTATAACTGAGATTACTTCAAAAATAAAATAGTAAGGTTAAAAACTATGCCACCACTAATTTGTTATTACAGCTCAGAAGGTAACGATTACACGAGCACACGCCCACTGTAAATAATAATTTACATCGGTCTTGTAAACTGATAGATAACAAAACACTTGGAAATTTAATCATTTGAAGCCTCGAAACCTGCAGGTGATAAAGGATTATAATTATTTTATAGATTTTTAGTACATACACATAAAGCAATCTATTCAAACGTTTCAATTCTGTACGTCTTGGGCCGAGCCTGGCCAAGTGGTTAAGGTATTCAACTCACAATCTGAGAGTCGTGGGTTCGAATTTCCAGCAAACCAAACGTGGCCACTCTTTCAGCCTTTGAGGTGTCATTATGTGACCTTCAATATCACTATTCGTTAGTAAAGGAGTAGCCCAAAATTTGGCGATGGTTGGTGATAACTAGTTTAGATTTTACACTGAGTTAGTTTGTCGGTAAATAATTTGACTTAAGTTTAAGTAATGATAACTTCCCACTGTTGTTCTTTTAGTCGGTTCAGGAGACTTAAGAATTATAGCCAGATAGTTGTGGTTATACATACCTTGACATACCAGAGAAATGATTAATAAATATTCTGTCAAACGTTCCTCTACGGATTTACAACGTTAAAATCAGAGGTTCGATTCCCCTCGGTGGATATAATAAATAGCTCTATGTGGCTTTGCTCTAAGAAAACACACACACACGCAGAGTCGGGAAGTTTTTTTTCGCAAGTTGTCACCCCAATGCGCTATTTTATTTTACTTCCTGATGCGTCAGGTGAATAAAACTTGTCTTATACTTACGAACTGCCTCCCCCGCTGGTACAGCGGCAAGCCTAGGATTTACAACGTTAAAATTAGAGGTTCGATTCCCCTCAGCGGGCTCAGCATATAGCCCGATGTGGCTTTGCTATAAGAAAACACACACACAAACTTACGAACCGTGTAAGATACAGAAATAATGGTAACTGGACGGACCGTAAGGTTTAATATCCAGCACTGTCAAGGACTTGGAAGCAATGTGAAAATAACAGATTTATGGCCAGTAAGAACCACACCCACATATTTTGCTTTCCCTGTTCATATAAAATTAGACTTGAAAGACTTACTTGGAGGACTGAAAAAGGCGTTAGTGACCATGTACTCCCTCTCTAGATGAGTATCGTCATGAGGACTGATGCAGAAGATAAGTGATTCTGAGAAAACGGAAAAGAAGCGCAGTAACTTTGATGACTTTCCTATAAAAACAGTTAATAATTCTATTCTGACATTTATTTTCCTTTGGTTTACATTTCTTTCCAATAAAATCCCTAATGCGTTTCGTGGACTTTTGTTTCTAGTGATTCTAAGGTTACGGCTGATTTTTATTTTATAAGTTTTGAAAACACCGGTGAATCCTTTAAGCTGTATCTATTTATTTTAATATTTAATCTTATATAACAGTCACAGCCTGATATAAATTTTACTGTAATGAGTTAATGTGTTTTTTTTAAGAATACACAGATATATATAAATATCTCAACATCTGGGGATTTTGATGTATAGGAGTACATTAAAAGGTTAAGCTATTGGTTAAAATAAAACAAAACAAACCTGAAACTGTTTACAGTTTTATCATCAATGTTCAGGTGTGAAATATGTTGAGAAGTGGTAATTGAAGTAATCAATAAAAATCTAAATAATGCCAAACAGGACAAACACCAGAACATTTTTGAATTTCTATGTCACTACTTTCAAAAAGATAGAATTACTTATAAAGTAAAAAATACAACAAATACTTCACTAAATATACTGATATTTTCCCATAGTTTTCTAGACACTCATATGTTTATTTTCCTTCAAATTTTAAGATAGTTTTTACCATCGCTAAGCTTGTTATTAAATCAGACAACCACTAATATCTACCTCACATGCGCGGTTTCTGTGGAATTGTCCATACGTTGCTTTGTCATCAACATTCGTATAACGTTGACTGAGAAGACAGTGTTTACCTAAAAAAACAATACGAACAACATCTCTATTTAAATTCCCGTCTGTCTGCATCTATGCAGATACGAATATATGTGTATATATAAATACAATTATCGTAGTAAATGGAACGAGAAAGTGTACGAGAACCTACGTAAATTATTTATATATACACCAACTTGTAGTGATTTGAGTCGAGGAACCTAATGATGATCCATGTTTGTATATAATAAGTTATACACTAACAAATAGTACAAAAGTCCGGTGTACTTCTCCACGCCACACCAAACATGATCGACCTTTTAGCCATGTAGACATTATAATGTGACAGTCAATCCCACTATTCGTTGATAAAATAGTCGACCAAATCTTGGCGGTGGGTAACGATGACGACTTGCCTTCCATCTGGTCTTTCTGTTACATTAGGGACAACGAGCGCAAATAGTCCTCGTGTAGCAGTGATTGAAGACAAATTATAAGATTGTGTGATACTCTATAGTAAGTGTGTTAAATGAGTTTTGGTTTTCTATGTTTGATGTTCCATGTTTGTATAGTAAGTATTCTGCTAAGAACAATTTAACAATAACAAACCGTTATGTCTGTTTGTTTTGAATTTCGCACAAAGCTACTCGAGAGCTATCTGTGCTAGCCGTCCCTAATTTAGCAGTGTAAGACTAGAGGGAAGGCAGCTAGTCATCACCACCCACTGCCAACTCTTGGGCTACTCTTTTAGCAACGAATAGTGGGATTGATCGTCACATTATAACGCCCCGACGGCTGAAAGGGCGAGCATGTTTGGCGCGACGATTACGAATTGCACGCCTTAACACGAATGGCCATGCCGGGCCCCCATTATGTCACATTTTAAATTATGATACACAGCGTTATTAATTCATAACATGTTAGTGTAGAATATCCTGTTTGTTATTAACATTATTCATACCTGTTATACTGTTATTTAAAAAAGTTAATATTGAACTTTGACTTCATCCGTAGGTTTTCACACTCAACATGAGAAGTGAAGCCGTCATAAACAGGCGACAGATGAACTGATGGACAGACACCATGGTTTACAGTATGTATAAAACAAGTAGTAAATAATGTTCTCTGTCCAATCACATTCAAATATTGTCTTCAGCTACTTTCAAAGTTGGTCTTCATTGACTGTTGTTGAGATCGAATTCTGTAATATCATAAAAGGGTAAGATAAAAAGTCCGTAAAAAGTAAACCACTAAGAAAATTGTACAAAAAACAAGGCTTGAGTATTTAGTATGTCAAGAAATGAGAATTAGTTAACAAATACAATAACAGGATATGGGATTAGAAGCTCAAAACAATAGGTAAATTTTGTATGGTTTAAAAATACGTCCATAGGCTGTGGGATTAAGGGTTAAAAACAACAGGTAAATTGCATGCTGGGGAATCTCGTCAGAGTTCACATATAAACAAACATGAAAGTCTTGATTGGTTTCTCACATCTTTGTAACTTACACTCAATAAATCTTACAAAATCATAAAATCTAAAGTATATATGAGTAAAACTATTCGTACATACATGTATTTATAATTATTATTTTCATTTAAAGTTGTATGTTGTTCAGAAGTATCAGTAAAGCAGTCAACCAGACATGTACGTTGTTCAGATGTATAGGTAAATTAGTCAACCAGGCATGTATGTCATACCAATGTGCTAGTTAAGTAGTGAAACAAGCATGTATGTTGTACAGATGTACGAGTAATGCTGGGTCGCAGGGTTGAGTGCTCCCAAGTGAAAATTACGGTTTGCCTTCCCGGGTGTAAATTCGATCTTTCTGCTAGCTATAGGTTAGCTAAAATTGGGGGGAATACCTTCTCGTGGTTTATGTTGTTTCCATACACGACACTGCAGATAGCAGTTTGCCCTTGTTTTGACAGTAAAATAACCATGTTTTATTTCATCAATGATTAAATAACTTTCCGTATCTGTTTCTCCCGTATCCGTTTTACTCTCGTCCCTAAGACATGTGTCCGGCAAAGACCACTTGCAAACTCTCTCTTTCTTAACCTGAAGATGACCTAGGAAGATCGAAACGTTTTTCTTTCCTTCTCAATAAAAGTGTTAGTACCCATACCAGCCATTCTGATATACATTTTTTACCTGAAGTGGGTCTCTCGTCATCAATATATTTTTTGCTTTAAGTACTGAAGACGAAATCTGTAAAATATTGTGAACTTCATCTCTGTTCTCTTCTGTTGTATGAATCTATTTCTTCATCTTCAATATATTTATACTATTAATCATCAAACATCGTTTTCCTTCGAGTACACCGATTGCTAATGTTTTGATGTGACCATATGTAAATGAACTGTTACCTGTATGCTGTGTCGCTGAAAAATGGGACTTTAAAGTTAAAAAAGTCAACCCTGAAATTTGCATTCTTTCAGAATGTATTCTTGGAAACGTGAATCCAAAGTTTCTCCACTTTAAAGAACCAAACCGAAATGTTCAAAAATCGTTAGATTATTAGATTTGTCTAAAGAGGCTATTCGTTTGTTTTAAATTTGGCTTAAAGCTACACTAGGGCTATCTACAACAGTCGTCCGTAATTTAGCAGTGAAAGAATAGAGGCACCTAGTCATCACCATCCACTAACCACTCTTTCACAAACGAATAGTGAGACTGACCCTAACAATATTCTCCCTCCCCCCACATATATCACAAACGGTGAGCATGTTTGATGAAGTAAAAGTTGGATCAAGTATTTCGAACATAACATAAAATTTACTGAAAAAGTTCAAAGTGTACTGTACTAACCTTAGAATCGTTAAAAACCAGTGTTGGTTACATAGATGTACTAAACAAGTGGAACCAATGGAATAAAGACAAATTGTTCAGCGTGAACATGTCCAAAATTTGAGGCTGAATTGATTGACTAACAGCATTCATTCCCAGTTTCATCCTGCCGACCAGATTGTTAACCTATGTATTTATAGCATAAATAATCAGTGTAAAGCAGTGCTAGCTAAAGGTCTTCAGTTCTCTCTTCCACCACGTAAATCCTATGTACCTAACTTAGTTTACACTTTTAAATCACAATACAGGTACCTAAAGGACCTTCTTGTTAAAGAAAAAGTAACTTTATCGACTCAGTAACTTTTCTCATGACGAAAATAAAGAAATCTGCCTCTTCTACTTCTTATGATTTCATCTCTAATGTTCGTCCTTACCGTTTAAGCCCTGAATAAATCTTTTAAAAGAACTATCATTAAATAAAATATTTATGTTACATCGTCCGACAATATCATTATTATTCTTAACTAAAATAATTACTTAATTAAAATGGTGGTTATTCTTTACAACTCTACCACATTTAAAATCCTTATTAACACCTTTTCATTATTATCCAACGTGAGGAAACATTCTAAAGATACCTGAGTAAACTTAGAAAGAAAGATGTCGTAGACATTTGACTGATGATGAGACGACACCGGGTAAACGATCACAGTATATTAATTTGCTATTGTGGGTTATATAGATATAATTATCTCAAAAGCACAGTTAATTAATAACACGAGAACATAGTATAGGCCATCTATTAACAATTGCAGCATTATATTATGATGAAAATATATATTTTAGTAAATCCAATACAAAGAATTACGTTATATTTTCTTATCTTACTGTTATCTAGAGGACATGGTGTGCTTATTTGTATGCATGTGACCGAAATAATAAATACACTGTGTCACTATCTATTAAATAGCACCACAAAAAAAAATCTATTAAAAATTCCCACTTTGGTATCCTAAATTCAGACAATTATGAAAATAACTACGATACGTACGACAAACCTTTGTTTGTCAATGAAAAAAAAAGTATTGTCCTCGTAACAAGAACCTGACTTTCACTGGGACTAAATCTGAAGGTTTGGTTATATCTTTATTGATGTAATTTATATATATAGTTTTAAGGAAAGGAGTTAAAAACACTATTAGTTTTTCAATAAACGGTACCACACTTAAGAGATGAAAAATAATGTTTGCTCAGCACAATCAGAACAGTTTTCCACTACTTTAATTACTGTGAAAAATACTTTTTTTTGTTTTAGAAAATGGTCCATTTTTCTTAATTTTTCAGTACGACGCTGCCTGAAACAGCCCAGTATTTGCTAACCCTAACTGCTAAACCTCTCACAGGTTGCAGAGTAAAGTGAATGTAACAATTTGTCTGACTTTTGTTTCATATTTCAAGAATTTAATTCAGATTTATGGAATGATCGTATGTGAATACAATTAAAATGTTTATACGAAGCTTTTTACCGACAAATTGTCCGTCGAATGTAAGGTGGATAATATTTTGCTGTAAAATTTTGTTCTTTCTTCTCAAAATTCGGCTGTTATTTTAATGTCTGGTCTCCATAGTTGCTATATGCAACTTTCAGTAATATTGTGGTTTAACATTATTGTTTTCTTTCTTCACAGTTTGTATTGGTTTCAAGTGTAACGATACTCTTGAATCAATTGTTGTAATGAAATGACGTAAGCAAAAGAGAAGAAAAATGGTATAAAAATACAACTGATATGTGAGGGGGTAACAGTGGGAAAACTCAGAAGATATTGAAAGGTGAGTGATGAAAACGAAATTTTATCCTTTACATTTAGCAAACAAATTGTACCAAGATTATAAATAAAGGGTTGTTTCTCGCGATCACGTGTATGACGACTTGTCGGTGTAGATCTCACAGCAACAAGTTTTAGATGTGACAAGTTTTATTTGTCGTCTGTAGATTTATTCTGTACATACGACTTTGACCTTTTATATATATATATTATATGAAATATAAAAAGAGAGAGAACCACAAATGTTTTATGATTAGATTATAGTACACAAATAGATGCTACTGAGAAATGAACATTTAAAGTTGAAAGGTATACACATTTACTAACAGTGATAAAAACAAACTGTAAGATTGTGTGATACTCGTGGTTTTTCAAAATATGCTTCATGGAGCCCTTGAAATCAATTTATTTCTCATTTACTTCCTATGTTTTAAGAAATATAACTAAAATGTAAACATTAATTAATATATATTAATATGCATGTGTATATTATACAGTAATGTACGGTAGCCGAAATAGTTTACTTTTGTTGGCCAATACGTAGTTAAGCCTCCTGCATTTGTGTTATTATCTAAACTAAGGTAAATTTAACACCTCATTACATCACGTTCAACACTTAACAAACGTAAAACAAGAGGGTGGTAAATTTTATGAGTAAGTGCCCAAATAACACCATCATACACATATGCTGTGAAATTCCACAGACGTCAAATAGATGAGCAGTAGCTTCAAAACACCTGCGATCTCAGATCCTACAGCGTTTACTGAACCAGTGAAACTTTGAACTATATAATACATATTTTCACACATTTTAATTACAATTTTATTTCCCCTTGGAAATTTTGTTTATAAATGTTGTAGGAAACATAAGCCGGTTAGTCCAATATTCGACCTTTCACTGGGTCTGAACCTGAAAATGTGATTATATATGTTCAATGGTGTAATTTGTATAGTTTTAAGGAATAGAGTTTTAGAAAAAAACTTATTTTTTCAACAAATGATACCACATTTAATAGATAAAAATACAGTTTATATCAGCACAATCCGAACACTTTTCGCCTTTGTACTTGTTGTAAAAATAATATTTTTTTCTCATAAAATATTCACTTTTACTAAAGTTTTCAGTGTGACGCTATATAAACTAGCCCAATGTTTGCTAACCCTAATTACCAACCTTCACACAGGTTGTAAAGTAACGTAAGTGTTACTAGTTGTCTAACTTGTTTTTAACTTCAAGAATTTAATTCAGATACATACAAAGAACGTACGTGAAGATACAATTAAAATATTTATACAAAACGTTATACCTACAAATTGTTCTGGCCGAAGTACCCATGAAATGTAAGGTGAGAAACTTTTTAACTATAAAATTTAGTTCTTTCTTCGCACAGTTCGATTCTAACTTTAAGATTTTTCCTCTTAGTTACTCTTTGCAAATATTCAATAATATGCTTTCATTTTATTGTTGTCTTTCTCTGTTTGTATTGGTTAGAAATGAAGCAATACTTGTCAATCAGTTGTTATAAAGATATGACATAAGCGAAAGAAAACAAAACTAAAGACATATAAAACAGATAAGTGTGAGGTAGCACTGGGAAAAGACAGATGTTCAAAGTTGAGTTATGAAACGAAAATTTATCCTTTAAATCTAGTTAACAAATTGTACGTTGAATATAAAGGGTTGTTCCTCGCGATCACTTGTACAACGATTTGTTAGTGTACAGGGTGGTCCGTAAGTCCCAACCCATTCAGGAAACTGGCGTGTGATGAGTTACTGTGAATCTTCAATACCATCCCTTCTCGAGGAAAGGTGATGTTTACGGGCGAGTGTGCAATTTACCGTTCGAGTTGAGCACGAAGTGTTTACTTCTGGGCAAAGGAGAATCCTCATTATTATCAAGAAATTGAATACAACACTCCGTATGTCATGATGTGGGCAGCACTTAATGCGCATCTTGTTATTGGACCTTACGTCTTTGACAGGCCAGTAAACCATACCTTGTATCTAAACATGTCACAACAATGACTTATACTGAAACTCGACGAACTTGTAATCAGAGAGCTGGTTTGGTTTCTACAAGATGGAGCTCCGGCTCATTATGTTCTCACTGTGCGAGATTATCTTAATGACACTTTTCCAGACAAATGGATAGATTGTGGTTCTGTAACATTCCCAGCACCCATGAAATGGCCCGCAAGAAGTTCGGACTTGACAACATCTGATAACTATCTTTGGGGATACATAAAGAACATTGTGTCCAAACAACATTATAATACTAATGATGAGTTTAAGGCAGCTGTTACCGCAGCAGTTGGAACAATAACACCTGCTATGTTGAGGAAAATGTCTCATAGAACATGGCGTCGCATAATGAGGGACACCACACAGATACACTGGATATGTAAGATATATGGATGGGTAGGGACTTGCTGGGCCACCCTGTAAGTAAAGATTGAAATACAACTTGAAAAGTGTTAGTAAAAGAAAATATCTATATTAATTAAGTGGAAGTAAACACACACAAAAAAAACAAATCTGATCCAGAATATTTAACACAAACAAAACAAGGTAGAACAACTTGATTTATGTTTTAAAGAATTCACTCACTATAAAGAATTATTTGGTAAAAATATGTCTTAGATTTTGTAAATAGGTGCTGACTTTCATTCAGTCAAAAAGGCCCACAACAACTGAGTTGATAAATATAAGCTTCACATTGTAATCTTTCCATGAGGCCCGGCATGGCCAAGCATGTTAAGGCGTGCGACTCGTAATCCGAGGGTCACGGGTTCGCATCCCCGTCGCACCAAACATGCTCTCTCTCTCTCAGCCGCCGGGAAGTTATAATGTGACGATCAATCCCACTATTCGTTAGTAAAAGAGTAGTCCAAGAGTTGGCAGTGGGTGGTGATGACTAGCTGCCTTCCCTCTAGTCTTACACCACTAAATTAGGGACAGCTAGCACAGATAGCCCTCGAGTAGCTTTGTGCGAAATTCAAAAACAAACAAACATCTTTCCATAAACGTTTTAAGTTTCTGCAATAAATATAAAATGGTAGTTATTTACAAAATCAGTAATTAATCATCTAAGTTGTTATTTAATTAAGCCATGAACAAAGGACTCCTCTTCAAAGAGTTTTTTTGCAAACAAATGTCAATAAGCTAATACAGTGAAACATTTGTGAATAAATAATTTATATCAAAACTAAACACTAAACAGTCACAATAAAGATGTAGATCTTTCAATTCTTTAACAGGTGAAAATGAGTACAGGATAGTAAATTCATTAAATATTAATGGTTTAAGAACAGGTACAAGGAATTTGGCTGTTTTATAACTGTGCGTTCTGATTGCAGAAGGTATAGGACATAATGAATGACTCTGTTTATGAACTGTAAGTTTTTGTTTGGTTTGTTTTGAATTTCATGCAAAGCGACACGAGCGCTATCTGCGCTAGCCGTCCATAATTTAGCAGTGTAACACTAGGCAGCTAGGGACCCACCGCCAACTCTTGGGCTACCCTTTTTTTATCAACGAATAGTGGGATTGCCCGTCACTTTATAATGCCCCCACGGCTGAAAGGGCGAGCATATTTGGTGTGAATGAATTCAAACACGCGACCCTCAGATTACAAATCGAATGCCGTAACCATCGAGCCATGAACCTTAGGAACACCATACATTATACGGGATGGTGATCCATCAGTTGAACGCACTGTCTGTAATGTTTTTTGTTTTGTTTTTTAAAGTCCGTAAGGAAGCGTTAAAGTTAAAGATTAACAGAAAATTTTAGCTGTTAGTAACATTACACAGTTTAATAATTTTCCTATTTTGTAAATGCTCATGACGAGCAGTCTTCAGTTCTTACATCTAAAAATGAAATATACCAAATGTACAAAGTCTAACAGGAAACAATGCTTTTAAAATAAGTCTTACTATTGTTAAACTTTGCTATTTTACTACTGTTACGTTTTCACAGTCTTAATTGCTTTTAGGCAAAACTAATAAACAGTTTATGTAATGATATAAATATAGTTATTAACATGTATGTATCATACCTGTTTTTTATAATCTTCTTGTACACACATGTGCATTAATCCAATCCTTGATCAGTAATATTAACATAATATCTTTAGATGCAGTTCAACTACAAAACTGTTCCAAACAGATATCATAAAATTAACTAGTTTCCATAGAAATCAACAGTTACTAATTTATTTAATGTAGTAATACCCCAGAATGTTTATATTTTTCATAAATATAAAACTTTTGCTTATTATGGAACCACTTTCATACACTTCTGAGACTGTGTATCACATTTCTGTACAAATGTTTTCCTTACTTGCATAGAAACTATCTCTTGTTCTAGCAACACAAAATAAAAACACTTGCACTTCTTAAGAACTAACTGTGAAAGAAATTATTTATACAGAACTGAGTTTTAATGATTGTAGTGCAAATTGTTCAGTTGTTGTTGTTGTTTTGAATTAAACACAAAGCTACACAATGGACTATCTGTGCTATGCCCACTACGGTATCGAAACCCGACTTTTCATGAGGTATGTCTGTAGACATATTTGTGAGCCACTGGGTGGCCAAATTGTTTGGAAAGTAATCTAATCACCACATTATTTAAATTGTAGAACCAGCCTCTTGAAAATAAGGTTTTAACTCTGGGACAACAATACTTCTTTATCCTTGGTCTCAACTATGAATGGTGATTTTTGATTTTTAACATAAAATATTCTTGATGCTGAGGTATCCACGTTTTATATCACAAAGTTTCAAAATGACTTGCACAAGTTTGACTCAACCAATCAGAAGAAAGTGAGAATAGTTATCAGGTTGTAAACAGTAACAAACAAAAACGTAGCTGTTTATTATTAGAATAATAACAAAAGATAATGCAGGTAAAAACATATATGGAATTACTCTCAAAGCAAGTAATTATGAGGGGTATCTTTAATAGTGGGATACCGTCGTGTAGAAATTTGTTCTTTTTCTGGTTATTTATATGAAAGCTACACTTTGTCCAACAATGTGACGTATATGATGTAACATTCTTAAATCATGATTCTTTAACTATTTAGTGTTTGAAATTTGTAATTGTTTGTAACTTCGTGTTTATAACTCGATAGCTAAGATTTATGTTTTTACATAAAGAATATTCGACACAGCGTGCTGAAGGTCAAATCTACGAATGCAGTTGTTTGTAGTTATAATTAGATATTTGACTGCTGTAGTGTTAGGTATGGTCGTTTTGTAAACCGTTATCAATTGTAGTGGTTTAGGTGAGAACAATATGTATATATTGTTATTGGTGTGTTATCACCACCAATATTTGTTGAAACGTCTGTAAAATTTCACACTTCTCCTTCCCAGTAAGAACTTTCACAGAAAGTGTTGTGCAGAAATCGGTCACTTAATGTTGAAACAGAATAAGATGAACGTGAAAATGTAATAAATGATTGAAAATTACGGATTTTTAGACCAGAGCAAATGTCTCAGCTTCTAAATATGGGAAAAGAACAGCTAGTTACGTATTTATCAATTTATTATATAGCTTACAATAGAGAGAAAAAAACTGATAAGCTGAAATCATTTAATAAAATATCCATGACTAGAGACTTGTTATACAACATTATTTACACTTTTTTATTATATATTTGTTTCGTCTGATGAGATATAAATATATTTATCTGAGTATCCAAGAACTGAAATAATTTTGACTATATACTTGACTATATACTTTGACATACACTTGAATGTCACTGTGTTAAAAGTTTTTGAAACTGTGATTTCATGATTTCCAAATTTCAAGAGCAATTTTGTTTTTTGAAAATGTTTTCGTGTTTTATATCTATTAAAGTTTTTTTCAAACATATAAAAAACAAACTGTTCTTTCAAAGTTTATAAACACTGAAAGTGAGTGTTTTTATTAGAAGATTAATTTTTGTTGTAGTTTTGTGTCCCTGATGTTTCAGTATGAGATAGAAACTCATTCCTCTGACACTTTTATGAATTTGATAAACGTTTTTCTACAGACAATCTATGTAATTTGAAGTCCTAGGTTTTTAATTTTTATAAATAATAATAATTATGATTCATCTGAAAGTTAAGGTTCTCACGTCAAGTTTGTAAGATGATAACTTTTCAGTGTTCTGTTTTCTTATAAAATGCATTCCACTCAATATATTCGTGTTCACTGTTCAGTGATAATGTTTGTGAAAAATCACTTTTGTAACAATCAGAAGTTCTTTTTTATTAGATATTTTAAACAACCCAGCCCTCATGTATACATTAATGATATATTTTCAGGTATTGGTAGTTCACACGATAAACTTGGGACAACCTGTTAAAGAAACAGAATAACAACTGATCAAAAAATCACATGATGCTTGCACTTTGTGACACATGTTGAAACTAATTACTATATACATATATATTTTTATTGAGATATACTTTTTTTGTCCCACATTGAAATTTTAGGATGTGATTTATAGTATGGCATGGATGCTGTGTCTCTGGTTATCGCAGAAAAGTACATAAATGCCTTCAGTATATTAGCTAAATCAAGAAATACATTGTTACTTCCAATTAACATAGGAGATATATCAAGTATGGTTATTCAAGTAAGTAAATGGATTCTATTACTTAGAGTGTTTTTATCAAAGTCCTTGTCTGCCAAATATATCTCTCTCTCAGAATTTGTACCATGTGTGTTATTTGCGTAAAGAAAATACAACTGGACCCACAATAAAAATATATATTAAAGGTCCATGAAGTCATTTAATTTCTCAGATATTTGAGTATTTCAAGTTTTATTAGAATGTGGATTGTAGAGCATAAACTACACTAAAATAATAGTTTTATGTAGTTTTTTACAGCCCGATTCTTCACAAAAATGTAATTTTGTGAATATTTTGTCTTGTAAAGAGCAGAAATTCAAATCATAAATAAAAATTAATAATGCATTATAATAGAGCAAATTTTAACTTGAATAATTTATTTATCTTTTCGAGATTTTAAAACAGTTTTTGTAAATGGTCAAAGTGTTAGAAAAAAGTCACATTGGAAAAGTCAAAACATGTTGTAATTATCTATTTTGAATTTGTCTCACATGAAATAAAAGTTATGCAGTTATATGTTTTTCTCATTAAAATGGCAAAAAATAATACTGAATAATTTATTCAAGTTTCTAGTTTTCAATTAATCGTAATAAATGCCAACAGCAAAATGTTCTCCATTTCTTTATATTATAAAATTTTCAAGTGAACTTGGTCGTAAGTCACAAGTGTCTTACTGAGGGTTATCACTATAAACACAGTCTCACTGATGGTTATCAGTAGAAATACAGTTTCACTGATGGTAGTGACTAGAAGCACAGTCTCACTGATGGTTCTCACTAGAAACACAGTCTCACTGATGGTTGTCACTAAAAACACCATCTCACTGATGGTTATCACTAGAAACACTGTCTCTCTGATTGCTATCACTAGAAACACAGTCTCACTGATGGTTATCACAAAAACACCGTCTCACTGATGGTTGTCACAAGAAACACAGTCTCACTGATGGTTCTCACTAGAAACACAGTCTCACTGATGGTTATCACTAAAAACACCATCTCACTGATGGTTATCACTAGAAACACAGTCTCACTGATGGTTATCACTAGAAACACAGTCTCTCTGATGGTTATCACTAGAAAGACAGTCTCACTGATGGTTATCACTAGAAACATGGTCTCACTGATGGTTATCACTAGAAACACAGTCTCACTGATGGTTATCACTAGAAACACAGTTTCACTGATGGTTGTCACTAAAAACACCATCTCACTGATGGTTATCACTAGAAGCACAGTCTTACTGATGGTTGTCACTAGAAGCATTGTCTCACTGGTGGTTCTCACTAGAAGCACAGTCTCTCTGATGGTTATCACTGGAAACACAGTGTCAGTGATGGTTTTTACTAGAAACACAATCTCACTGATGGTTCTCAGTAGAAACACAGTTTCACTGATGGTTGTCACTAGAAACACAGTCTCACTGATGGTTGTCACTAGAAACACAGTCTCACTGATGGTTGTCTATACAAACACAGTCTCACTGATGCTTGTGACTAGAAACACAGTCTCAGTGATGCTTGTCACAAGAAGCACAGTCTCACTGATGGTTATCACTAGAAGCACAGTCTCACTGATGGTTATCACAAGAAGCACAGTCTCACTGATGGTTATCACAAGAAACACAGTCTCACTAATGGTTTTCACTAGAAACACAGTCTCACTGATGGTTGTCACCAGAAAAACAGCCTCACTGATTTTTATCCCTAGAAATACAGTCTCACTGATGGTTATCACTAGAAACACAGTTTCAGTGATGGTTTTTACTAGAAACACAATCTCACCGATGGTTCTCAGTAGAAACACAGTTTCACTGATGGTTGTCACTAGAAACACAGTCTCACTGATGGTTGTCACTAGAAACACAGTCTTACTGATGGTTGTCACTAGAAGCATTGTCTCACTGATGGTTCTCACTAGAAGCACAGTCTCTCTGATGGTTATCACTGGAAACACAGTGTCAGTGATGGTTTTTACTAGAAACACAATCTCACCGATGGTTCTCAGTAGAAACACAGTTTCACTGATGGTTGTCACTAGAAACACAGTCTCACTGATGGTTGTCACTAGAAACACAGTCTCACTGATGGTTATCACTAGAAACAGTCTTACCGATGGTTGTCACTTGAAGCACAGGCACACTGATTGTTCTCACTGGAAGCACAGTCTCACTGATGGTTATCACTAGCAGCCCATTCTCACTGATGGTTGTCACCATAAACACAGTCTCACTGATGGTTATCACTAGAGTCACTCTCTCACTGATGATTATCACTAGAAACACAGTGTCTGTGATGGTTGTCACTAAAAACACCATCTCACCGATGGTTATCACTAGAAGCACAGTCTCTCTGATGGTTATCACTGGAAACACAGTCTCACTGATGATTATCACATGAAACACAGTCTCACTGATGGTTGTCATTATAAACACAGTCTCACTGATGGTTGTCAATAGAAACACAGTCTCACTGATGTTAATTCGGTTTAGCTGTATGTTTCTGTTAAATGTTGATGATGGACAAAACAGTTTTGCTCTGTTGTTTTCTGAGCTTTATTTTGTCTTCAGTCAGTTTACCAGTCGTTTGTTGTTTAAATGTAATGTTACTAAAATACCTGGAAAAACGAGTCATACTTTTTATTTTTCCTGGAGATATTGATATATCAGTTTCTTCAATCATTATTTCTTCATTCAAACTCTCGCCATTAACTTTTGTATCGAACTTCCTCCAAGAGTCATTGTCTGTCTCTGAAGTCGTTTCGATCTTTTCTTTGGATCGAATAGGGTGAACCTTGTTATTATTCATTCTACGAAGGATGTTACTGAAGAATGTCGATAAACGATTCATTCTTTTTATTTTTGTTGATGTTACAGGTTTCTGAGTTTCTAGGTTCGTTCGTCCACCGAAACTTAAACCACTAGCTTTGTTTTTTGTGTTCGGCTTTGCATTGAGAATGTCAATTTTGTTGTTGGAAAATTCTCTTTTGGAACTGTTGGTCTTTTCTACAGATTAAAGGTAAAAATAAGTAACATAAATTAAAAGCTGATAATCGCGATTTGTTACAGTGATATGTGTAATTGTTTTTTGCTCTTAACTTATCCGTGGTAAAATATACAATTATCTCACATGTTATGCCACATATATATTAATAACTAACATTTTGCTGTTTATTAATATTCACTGATTTGTTCAGATTTACTTGTGAAAAAGTAAGAAAAGAATTGCAAATAAGAATGTGAAAATTGATTTCTGGGAACAAAGTCTCACTGATGGTTGTCACTAGAAACACGGTCTCACTGATGGTTGTCACTAGAAACACGGTCTCACTGATGGTTGTCATTAGAAACACAGTCTCACTGATGATTGTCACTAGAAACACAGTCTCACTGATGACTGTCACTATAAACGCAGTCTCACTGATGGTTATCACTAGAAACACAGTCTCACTGATGATTGTCACTAGAAACACAGTCTCACTGATTGTTATCACTAGAAACACAGTCTCACTGATTGTTATCACTAGAAACACAGTCTCACTGATGGTTCAGTAATAATATGGAGATTTAGGACAGTATAAACTAGATTTCGATACTTCACAGCGTTCCAGTGGCATGACTGCGGATTTATAACGCTAGAAATCGGGTTCAGATACCAGTGGTAATTAATGCAGAATCAGGTCCTTTGTAGCGTTATGATTAACTTCAAACAAATAATACGATGCTCAAAGTGCAGGAACGTTTTAGACACCTACTTTACATTTACCTTCTGTAGTTAATTAAAGATGACAACACGAGCTAAACAACAGTTAAGTTGGAGAAATACTGTTTTATTAACTTCTTTGCGAGCATTAAATACTCACAATAAATTATTTTTCTCGTTAAATGTTTAAATGATTGTTTTGAGATTTATTATAATAAGAATTTGATGACAGAAAAACATCTTGAGCTTACTTGAATGATGTATAACTGTATCATTCACTTTTAACAACCAAATATTGTGTCAAATTTTTCGTATTTTACGAAAAAAATATGTTAATTTAAGTATAACATTTGAATTTTAATTAATAAATTTTTACAGGAAAATTTGAATAATTGTCCTTCTTGTCTTTTTTTTAATTTCGCGCAAAGTTACTCGTGGGCTGTCTACGCTAGCCGTTCCTAATTTAGCAGTTTAAGACTGAAGGAAAGGCAGCTAGGGTAGTTATCACCACCCACCGCCAAATCTTGGGTTCTCTTTTGCCAACGAATAGTGGAATTGACCGTCACATAATATTACGCTAATATTAGGTAAAACGGGGAGCATGTTTGGTGCGACCGGGATTCGAACCCGCGACCCTCGAATTACGAGTCGTATGCCTTAACACCTCTGGCCATGCCGGACCGTAATTGTCCTTAGAAAGTTTAATTATCCATTATTTATCTAGTAGAAATTATTGTGACATTATACACGGTACTTGTCTCTGCTGTGTTTACCTGAATATTGATGAACGTCTCTGTTGTTAAGTTCGCTTTCTGTTGAAGAATCTTCTATTAGTCTAAAAATGTACGGACGGTGCGAAGTAGGATGTTTCCTAAAAAACACAAATAATGTAGATGATTCATACTCACTAAAAAGTTGAATCGTAATAACGTTTTGTGACAAAACAGCTGGGTCAGGGACCCCAATGTTCAGGTATATCTAACCCTAATTTAGAAATGGTTATCACAGGAGGGGGTAACAAATCAACAACACCTTTCACCCACTCGATGACTATCGAAACCCATTAATCAGCCTGAGCAGCATGAGAGTTGTCTGTTTTCCTTCTACTCTATCGATTTGGAAACTGGTAACAAGGGAGCAAAAATAATTATATTCCATCATAAACTTGTAATTATCCTTTTAGAACTTAAATAATTTTTCGACGTTTATTAATGAATATGGACGTATACAAGGGTTTATACTTTATGTACATAATTTTGCTACGGAGTGAATACACACATATACAGAAGTTTGTGCACAGTACATGAGGTGATGTTCAATATACAAACCGTAAAGTTACAAGTATACGGCCCTCCGCTAGTACAGCGCTATATCTACTGATTTACAACGCTAAAATCAGGGGTTCGATTCCCCTCGGTGGGCTCAGGAAATCGCCCAATGTGGCTTTGCTATAAGAAAACACAAACACAATACAAGTATACGTTAACGAACACATAGGTTAGCACAAAAGCCATGTACATTCTTGTGCAAATTAATTGAAACAAATGGTGATTTTACAATATTTTCAACATGGCGGCCAGTGTAGGCTCGCTGGACCCGCTGATTTTCTTTAATAGTCATTTATTCACACAGACGGCGTCATTAGCTGCGTTTTGCAGTACGGTCGATCTATTTTTGGGATATATGACATTTTGAGGAATATTACGTCATTCGAAATTGCGTTAGAAGGGCAATTAGACCAGTCAAAAAACAACTTCTTTACCAGCTCAATGAAGAAAAAACGGTATCAGTAGGTTCTGAAATACAAGAACTGAACACAAGAACAATGGAGAAAAATGTTATTCAGTGACGAGACTCATTTCTTTCTACAGGGTCAAAGATGGCTGCATGTTCGCAGATATCCAGGTGAGAAACTTCCAGAATCTCACATCAACCAGTTCGTTACACATCCCTTGAAGAATATGTTTTGGGACTTTGTCAGCTACTATGGCGTCGGAGGCTTACATATCATAGAAGGTATGATGCGAGGACCACAGTACATCGAAGTTTTGCAGAGAAGAGTCGTTCCAGAATTGAAAAAGAGATTTCTGGATGGATCTGGCATTTTTCAGCAAGATCTGGCTCCGTGCCACACATTGACATTTGTGAATAATTTTATGACTACAACGCGAATAAAGGTGTTGGACTGGCCTGGAAACTCTCTGGGCTTAAATTCTATTGAAAATGTTTAGGCGATTTGTAAAGAAAGACTTCGGGGAAAAGACTGAACTACGAAAGATAATCTAATTCAGGTGTGGTACCGCGATCCAAGTATTGCAGTCAACTCGTGGACTCGATGATCTTAATGATCTTCTGAAAAATAAAGGCGGTCATATCATGTATTACTTTATGAGTAATTTTTGGATTCTCAGAAATAAAACGCAAAAAAATCGAAAAAAATCGTAATTTTCCGTCTTGTTTTAATTAATTTGCACCAGGGTGAATATTTCTCAGGGAACAATACGCAACGTATACAGAACGGTTTCCATTTGGTAAAATGTTATAACTCACGTGTGTATAAGATGTTTCGACAAGATATATCCGTTCTATAGTTACATATATCAAATGCTTTTAAATTAAAGGGTATCCACTCTGTTCCATAAAATATGTGTAATCGAACTTTTGAAAATGGCGCTTGGAGGTTGTCCTCGTGCACTAGATACAATGTACCTTTAGTACTGTATATTATATTTCACGGAAATTGTAAAGACGAGCTCTCATCAAACAATGCGTCATGAGACAGATATCACAGTGTTGTGAGTCTCAAAAATTGTTTCAGTTAATAAAACGTACTTTATAACTTCCTATATCTAAATAGGTATAATATTACTGTCTCTTGTGTGTCCATGTAATTACTTCGCACGATGTGAATGGATATTCACTAAAATTCTTACGGAAACTCATTAGGTCCATGAGCGATAGATACAAAGTTTGAGTCTTGAGGTTTTTATGAGCATTTTTGGGTTATGAACCCTGTTTCACTTCCTGTAGATGGAGCTTGATATATAGGATAACATTTCTCACTATATGGTTTGTATAATGTTTATAGACACTGTAATCTCGAGTTAAAGTATATTAGTTGCTAATGGTTAGGCTCACAAGAGTTTAATAAGCTGCCGATAATATACACACACTGGTGTAAAAGGTTGTCCAATAGAGCGGGGAACCAAAGCGAACCAAATATGAATCCTACAATATACATTTACAAGTTTGCCATCCGTAAACCGATAGAAGAAAAATAAAGAACCTTTTAATTTTGAGAAACCAAAGTCTACCATGAACATCTACGTCAGCCAGTGTCTTCCCAGACTTCACTTGTCACATCTGTTGTATTATTACAATCGTTCTATTGAAATTACGTTTCTTGTAAATATTCGAACATCGTTAGAAAATATTTATTAAAAATAAAATATCTCTTGAGATTTGGTGGTTATATTTTGAGTCTATAAAATGCTAACTCTGCCAGCTAATGGTTTAAAAACAACAACAACCGAAACACTTAGTGGAACAAGAAAAGTAAAAATCAAACAAACAAACATAATGTGTCGTGGTAGTTCTGGACGATCACTAATGTTTTCTACATGTTTCTCAGCATATGAACAGGGACGTAAAGAAATAAAAGTTTGTAAAATGTATGAAATAATTGAAGTGTAAAAATAAAAACTAGTGTAAAGAAAAAACAAATCAATGAAATGAGATGAGAGAGAAGGACCATGAATACAGTAAATAACTTATTCAAACAAAACGAAGCAAAAATCACGTGGATGGGATGTTACTTTGAAACAGTCTGAAAATATATCAGACAGTAACAAGTATACCATGCAACAGCTACCTAGAAACTACAGAGACATTCTGTAAGGTTACCCAAACTAGAAGTAAGAAAATGGTGATCAGATGCCTTTAACATTAAAGATGCCCTGTACGGTTACCGAAGTTAAGTGTTAAAGATAGATCCAACAGCCAACTGAAACATCATTTCAACCACAAGAAGTTTCCGAAAAGTTTGGAGTCCGACCTACAGTGGTTTTAGTTTCTAATAATTTGTGTTTGAAGAAGGCTGGTTGTTTGTTGAGTATTAATTACGAATGTAGAGGCAAATCATCAATAATTGATGATAAAAAATAATTGTCATACGTTTGTTATTTAATTCGCTGTGTATTTAATCTGGTTGAATTTGAGGGTAATCCTTTATAAGGAAACTTGTTACATAACATCGAAGATGCTTGTGTCGCCACCAATGGGTTCATCCAGGTGGCGGCACCCATTAGAGGATTCTACTGTTGGATGCCAACAAGAACTAAATGGCATTACGCCATACAAGACAGATGCACCCATAACAGGCCACCGTTTGGGATGAACAGTGAAAGTAACGTCATGGTTCCAGTCTCCTGATGGATGTAACATTATCCAAGAAAGTTGTGCTAATTGATATTGGGATCAGTTGGAAGTGACGTTATGTTACTCACTGTTGCTTCACCACACTTTCGAAATGTCATGGGATAGAGTGAAGGTGCAACCAAAAATTATAAGTAAAATAGAAATAGTCTGATATCATAAAAATTAACAGTAATACCTATCATCTCTTGACGTGCCCTTGTCTGATCAAAGTATAAAACTTGACTGTCATACGTTACAAAGTAGTTATGTCTCCAAAGTGCATATCCTGGAATTCAAAGCACAAACACGTTATTCAAGTACCATCATATTTTACGAAGCCTTAGGATGGTTCAGTAAAAGTTCCTACGAGGATAATCGTCATATCCTTGTCTACCCAGTGTCCAAGAAATGTGTACATCTGTAACTGTCGTAACAAGTTACAGGAAGGCGTAAATGAAAATTTGAAACCAAATTTCAATGATGTGCAATACTGCTTCAAATAATAGTGGATTCTGTCTGGTTGCTCTGGCACTGTAGTTCATGCCATGCAGACAAATTATTATTGTATTGGGGGTGCACTTGCACCTGTTTAAGTGCTATGTGACGTTATCAAAATATGGTTAACTTCCAGGGTTCTTTCATTTGTGACATAGCTGTATACGTTTCGGGTATTTAACTTTCTTTCTTTAATAACAGATTTTGAGTTTGAATAAGCCATGAGTGACAAAAGATCAAATAGTCCTTCTTCATCTTGCTTTTAGTTTAGAAAGTTTTTGGTAATATCACATGGAACAAAATATTTACTTTATTATTTCATTAGCTCGATTCACTTAAACTTTTGCTGTAAAAGGAAGAAAAGCTGAGAACCTAAATATAGTCGAATAATGAGAAGTGGCATATCATTTTGAGTTATTGGTTCTTGGGTTGCTGTTTTTCTTCGTTACACTTCCAGTTAGCTCTAAATAGACTCCAGTTTAACCTTATTTAACACTGCCTCTATTTATAGTAATGCCCCCCGCGAGTACAGCGGTATGTCTACGGATTTACAACGCTAAAATCAAGGGGTTCGACTCTCCTCAGTGGACTCAGCAGATAGCCCGATGTGGCTTTGCGATAAAAAAACACACGCACGTATCTCCAGTAAAAAAATTCTCTTTTCTTGTTTCCTTTCTTGAGAAACGTCATTGACCAATAAGACAACAATTTAGCTTTAGTGGAAATTGTTGACAACTATTTCAAAGACTCTCGATAAAATTGTGATTCTTATTCAAAATAATTCTTTGTATTACAAATAATAAAGAAAGCCATTATATTAAAAGGACTTAGCAAACTGTGGCTGTGAATGTAATTGGTTTTTTTCTTTGGGTGAAATAGAGAAAAAGGAAAAAAAAAGTTTTTACACAAATAAGGATGTACAGCTGAATTAAGGAGAGTCCAGCATGTGTTTAATGGAGCGAGATGTAAAAAAGAAAAGATGCAATTTTTTATGCTGTATTCAACATGCTGATAAAGAGACTGAATATTTTAAACTAATATTTCATAACAAAGGATATGATATCGTGTCAACAATTGTTAATATTAATGGTACTGGTATCACTGAAGAGTTCAAAAATGGTTGGAGTAAACGACCTGAAAACGGTATAACAGATAATATTAAAATGTTGAACAAAAGTATTGGCGACAATTTTTAAAGAATTGGAATCTGGAAAGATGAGGAAATACTCGAACCTATATGATACTTCTTTTGATCCAAACTTCATCTGGCTATTACCCCCTGACAAAGAAAGCCAAAAGAGTACTGTAATATTGATATTATGAACTTCAAAGGAAATACAATTTAATTATTCAAAGACTTTAGAATTGATCGTAGTTGATTAAATGTTTTCCTTCAAAAAACAAATGAAATCCAAAATATTATCCACAAATTACGATGAGAGGAAATCAAAGTGAGTGTGTGATATTTTGACTTAATACAATACCTTACAAATGTATTGCAAGTAAAACTGTTTATTATTACTGCCAACTTACCGCTGCACCATCGGGAGACGGTATTTAAGTTGTCACACTTTTATTGTGAAATTGTTTTCATTAGTGCATTCGTTTTGTATGACTTCCACAATCGAATCCTAAAATCGATTTTATTACGATCGTATTCCAAGATGAAAAATGTTACGGCAGATGTTAAAAATAATTAAATAATAAAATAGAAATAAAGTAGAATAAAGGGAATTAAAATTAAAAGTGAGAAGTTTGAATAGATATACATATAGATTAAAATAAACAAGGAGTCTAACTTGAAGGGAAATATTCCTAGAAACTGGTTGTGTGTGTGATGGGGGAGTGCCTTTGGAAAACCTACTTTCATTGGTCAATCACCCGATTGTTCTGCGTGTTACTAACCAAACTCTACATTAAATGGGAAGGAAAAAGAAATTACTGGAAGGGGCTTCACTCGGTCCTAACTAGTGAAAGTAGGTTTTTTCGGGGCACTTTCTCCACCTAAAATTTGAGGCATTGGATCTGTAAATCCCAACTAGAGCACCTTGAGTCATCTGCCCTTCCCGACTCTGAATGTGCCAGTTTGGATCGGTACTTTGTTTTGGGTGCTGTCTGCTTACTTTTTACTGTAACAACAGGTTAACACAACGTTCGTGCCTTTGCCTTCACTTTTCCTACTTTACTTGCATTTATCATCATATTCACATAGACAACATTCGGGCCTATACAAACGTCAGCCACTCAGTATAAAATGTAAACATTTTACCTGGTGTGGGATGAAGAAGGAAAGTTAGTGGATTCCATAGATGTTTCCCTTTACACACAGGTATTTGTATTATCTCGAAATTCGAGGCTAAATGAAAATTTCTCCTCGAGAATGTCGCCTTGTCTCCTTCGCTTCGAGTCCCTCACGAACCCGGTAAGCTTGAAGAACCGGTGGAGTTGTTTTCTCGGGACTTATTGATAAGCTATGCTTTATCAGTAGTGTTACACGTTTGTTTTCTTCTTTTTCCGAATACTTTTTTCAGCGAAATAGATATTTTTCAAATCTTATTTGAATTAACTGCGCGAGAGAAAGTCAGCTTAATAGTTGAGTGAGGATAGTTTATAGAATTCTGTTGTCAAGTGTTCTACATGTAGTTAGTTGCTAAGCGAATTATATTGTTGAACGTATTAAGTGAAATATTATTTTCGGGTGTAATATTCAGATTGTTGTCGAGTTGTAGACAAAATATTTAAATATCAAATATATATTGTTGATTGGCGTTATGCACGAGTTTGTTTTCAAGTTTTTTTTTTGTTTTGTTTTTTCGTGTGTTAATTTTAATTTCGCATGAAGCTACACGAGAACTCTTTGCTATTTAACAGTTTGTGGAATGACAGCTAGTTATCACCACCCACTGTCAGCTCTTGAGCTACTTTTGACCTTTACATTAAAACGTCTCTATGGCTGAAAGAGCGACCCTATTTGATGACGTGGATTCGAATTCGCCCCATTCGGATTACGAGTCGACTGCCTCAACCACCTGGCTCTGCTGGGCCTTTAAGTTATATTTGCACGTGTGTAAAAATGTTACACTCGTTTTGTATTTTGAGATAGAAAGCAGTGTTTTTCGCTTTTTTCTAACGATTCTTCGGCATTTTGGTTTTTGCTCGTTTGTTGTTTAGCGTATGAGCTGTCTGTGCTAAGGTTATCGAAAAATCGTTTTTAGCGTTAATTAGCGTTCATACACCTGTGTCACTGTGGGCCTTCACTGATATAGTGTCTTTTGAACAACTTTATGTACATAGGAAAATACAAATGTTAAAAAATGTTATATTCCTTTGTTGTTTTCAAATACAAAAATAACTATGTTTTTTGTTTTGTTTTCATGACAGTTCATTGGCGTCCAATGTTACCTGCACGAACTTATATGTACAGTATATAAAAGAAACGAAACGATGAAAAAAAACGAAAGAAACCACTCGTGGAAAGGTGATGTCATAACAGAAACTTACACTTCTGCAAAAGTGTACACAGTGTGATATGATAAGTAAAATGAGATAATTTTATATAAAAAAGGAAGAAAGTTTCATAACAAAGGAACAGGAAAAGAAGAAACACATCTTCGCAGAACTGAGGTCAAGACTCAATCACATAATGCTATTTTTAGAAGCATAATATTACTATAATATTTGTATGTGTAAATTATCTTGAACGTTACATTAACCGAGATTTCTAAGCGATCAGTGGTCAGTGTTTAATTTTTATTAACCGGTAAACTTTCTTTCAGGAACCTTGTTACGTCACAAACAAGTTGTTCGTTAGCCCGGGTTGTTTAAGTCAAACACGTAGAACTCGAGGTGTGTGGCAACCTAGCAACATACATTGAAACGTAACACTCTTTAAAAAATCGATATAATTTCATCGCACGTTTCAGCAGCGATTTCTTACATCATATCGACGAAGTGCAGGACCAGGAGTTAAAATGGCTTCTTCATCACGACTGAGGAATCTCTATTCAGTCACAATATTTTGGATTTTGTGGTTAAGCCTAAAGTGGTAAGTATTCTGTTTAAGTACGTAGCTTGAAGTTTTGTACATATACTACCATATGGTAGGAAAGTATTTTGTTAAGACGAAAATACTTAGCTTGTATAAGTATGGCTAGTGGCTAGTCATCACAACCCACCACCAAATCTAGGGCTACACGAGGACTATCTGCACTAGTCATCCCTAGTTTATCAGTGTAAGACCAGAAGGAAGGCAGCTAGTCATCACATCCCACCACCTACTCTAGGGCTACACGAGGACTATCTGCCCTAGTCATCCCTAGTTTAGCAGTGTGAGACAAGAGGGAAGGCAGCTAATCATCACCACCAACTCTAGGGCTACTGTCCTAGTCATCCCTAGTTTAGCAGTGTGAGACAAGAGGGAAGGCAGCTAATCATCACCAAAGAGTAATGGGATTGATCGTAACATTATAACCTTCTTTTAAAACAAGATCAAGAAGAAATAAAATACACAAATAAAAGAATACCAGGAAGATATTTATTGAAATTTAAAAGAAGTTCTGGAGGTGAGAGATGGAAATTTCAGAGAAGAATTAAAAGGCAAAGAAATAATATGTAAATACGAAGCAAAAAATAAATCCTATTGAATACTCGATCAATTATGGTATTGGAGATGTATAGTAGGATTATAAGGAGATTAAAGAAATACTAAAAGGATGTAAAGACAGAATTAAAAAAGTAGAAAAGTAAATGAACAAAGTCAAAAGTAAAGTACAAACCATCTATAATGTGTAGAAAAATTATAAGAAGATCACTGAGATAGAAATGAACATTAATGACAGAATGAAACATGTGGAAAATGAGTTGATAAATGCAAAGATCAAACCAGCCACACCTCTTTTTCTTTTGTTTTTTACATCTCCACAAGAATTCCAACATAAAACACTATTTACTATCTCATATAGAATAGAAACTCCTACTTTTTGTACTCCTGTTTCTGCTATTGCTGTATAATCTTTGGCTAAAGAACCTTCTTGGAATACAACTGCCATTACAATATTAAAATAAGTTCCACAATTTATTCGGTCATTTTGACAACATCATTCACTTGAACACCAATGAATTATAATGTGAAAATACCATGGGAGGCAGATTAAACTTAGACCATAATAATCTAGAGTCAACAGGTGAAATGGTTAACAATAAGTTATTATTTTTGCCAACTCTTTGAAAGGACCAGATTTAGCAACATTAAACAACCTTGCACCTGAAAGTCACAACAACTATCAAGTACTAGTAACTACCTTATCCAACAGGTGCCTGAGGGAAGTATTCAAAAGCAAAGATCAGAATAGAGAGGAGAGAACAGATCCCAGGTGAACTTGTGGAAAGGCTTTCTTAGTTATCTTAACCAGGTGCTTTACATGAAATGGTGGATCCACTCGCACATGACTGATTAATATATGCAGTAAGAGGTAAGGATATGCAAGTTAGGTTAAAGCAAAGCAGGTGTTTATTGTTAAAAGAAGATTTTCAGTTGGTGGTGGAACTTAATCAATTAAAGATCTCATTTAAAAGTACAATGTCATCAGATCATGTAGTATTGAAATATAACTTTTTTTACAATAGTCTAGAAAATCTGAAAGGACTAATTAGACAATTAGTTACATACAAGAGAGGAAATAAACCAGAGCAGGTGTCACTCAAATGGACATACTGTAAAGAACTGCAGGCAAAAGCTTCTAATAGTTGATATCAATAAAATATAATTATTATAAATGATGGTAACATGTCCATTACAGCTGAGGCTGTGAAGAATTGGTAGCTGTTAATACTTAAAGAAGAAAATACCCTAAGGATGAATCTTTGATCCTAAAAGATAAAAAAAACAAAAAAAAAGCTGTTAACATATTGAAAAACAGGAAGTAACTGGAATTGTGGGGCAGAGTTCAGCTGAGAACACTGCACCTGCTCCATATGATGTAAGAAATTCATTATTTAACAAAACCACTCTATAAGTCCAATGGTTTATTGATGGGAAGCCTTGCAATATGTTGTTTGACACTGGTTTTACAGCTGCACTTATTCAAGTAGTCACAAACGCCAAGAAGTAAAAAGTTGAAACTTACCTTCACTGTAGAATGTTTTTCTATACTGCATATGTGGATAATTTACTTTGCAAATGAGTGCATACTTGGAGCTGACTTCTTGTAGAGACATGGATTGAAAGCTAAGCTAATTTCAAATGGCTTTGCAGTCTATGACCAGGAAATCCCTGTGCATTACATGACAATTACGATGCCAGAGATTGAAATTTTGGTAACAATGAGAGAAGCAGTTGTTGTACCATGAAGAAGTGAAATGTTCATACCAGTATTTTCATAAATACATTTACATCTGTTGACTAATCAATAGAGTACAGTAGAACCAAACACTTCAGCATGTTCCGGAGGATTATTGACTGAAAGATCTCTCACTGATCTGTAGAAAAGATGTCACCATTATTGTAATAAACACAACAAATCATGAAATTCAAGTCAACTCTGGAGAAGACAGAGTAAGATGTGAGGATGTACTGGAAGTATTCTGTATCAAAGAACATCAGAAGTAGTTACTTTTGAGGGAAGTCTAATCTGGTGAAGAGGAACCCATTTTTCAGAAGATAAAGTATGGAAACATTGTGAATGGAAGAAACATGTATTATGTTTTGACAAGTTTGTGTCATGATCAGGAAGCTGATGATGCCTGAAGCTTCTCCATATATTGTATATTTATAACAAAGTTTATTTCACTTCCCATTCAAGCTGTTCCCATACTTTATTTTGATGGAGTGTAACCTCTCTGAACTGCCTGGAATGTCTTATCTTAATGACAGAACCTCACGTGGGAAGACATTTGAAAATGCTTACAGGGAAACTAAGGAAATTTCTGGATTGGTCAAATAAAGGAAATCTCAGGCTAAATTCCAAGAAGTGTGAATTGTCCCTTCAACATTTGAGTTTAATGGAACATACAATCAGCATACAGACCAATTTGAGATTAAATATGTTCAGGTTTGTGAGCACATTGAAGAAAGAAAATATATTTGTTTATTTGTGATGCATACGACTTGTTTTAGCCAATCTTGACCGTCCAGTATTGCTTCTTCTTATATCTGTTGTACGTTTTCAGGTGTTGGCTTCAAAGTGGGAGGAAGAGACTCAGGATTCAATTACTTATTATTGCAGGTACATTATGCCAATGTGGACAAGTTTATTGGTAAGTGTATTTTGTTTGTATTTAACAATTATTATAAAACTATTTATGCTGAATTTGCAGTAAATGTATTCCAATGTATTCCAGCAAAATTCCAATAGAAAAGTTTACACACAAAAATGCTTTTCTGTATTGGTTGGTGTCATGAAATATAACCAGTGTATAGACATATAGGCTGTTACATGTAACGTATTAATTTGACACAATAATGTTAAACAGTAAACAACTGTAATGTACACGTTTCACTCCATATTTGATTATTTCTGAAGCTTTATTACTCCTTATGAAAAAGAGAAGTAAACTGAGCAAGCACGCTCTTTTGAAACTGTTTTCTTATTGGCTAATTTTCCTGCTGAATCTACAAACCTTCTGCTCTTTCACTCTAGCTGGTGAAACTGACAACTCTGGAATTATCTTAACAATGGTTCCTGGGATTTCTAGCAGATAAACTAAACATTTTTTTTAACACACATACACATATCTATGAGTGTATCGTACTAATATTCACTGGTTACAGCATTTAACTTTTAAGCAGAAATGAGCCACATGGTTAAATGTAATCCAATGTAAAATGTAATTTAACTGTAACACACAACCAAACTGAAACTGATCATTTGTTTTTTTATTGGCTTTTTAAAAGAATGATTACAAACACTTGTGTTTATTTCATCCAGTGCTTCAAACATCATGGTTTTTATCTGATGTCTACAAACACAATTTATTGATTTAACAGAATTTTTAATGTTTTTATCAGCAACATAAATATTTTTTATGTAAATATAAATGTATTTATAAATACATATGATATTATTTTTGATGGTTGTTTCATCATTATTATTGCAATACAAATAGAAGCTCATAAATATTGAGTGAAGTTCCAGTTATTTTTCAGGATGAAATGTAACATAAATTATTATATCACATTTAACAGAGTGACCAAAAGGGCTGGAGTGCTGCTACTGGGAACTGATGGGAGAATTCCAGCTCATAAAGAGGGTAAGTACAAAAAATAATATACAAACACAAAGTGTTCTAGAACTCAGGGTCATAATTTGCATAGAAAATGATACAATAACTACATGGCAGTGCATTTTGTCATACCATATCTTTTGGTCTATATTTTAATCTTAACAGAGCTTGAATTTTATTAGATTTATTTCCAATATTTATTCATTTGTAACAGTTTTGCCCAAAACAGATGATCACCTGGTGAAGTAATTCTTGATGAAAAGAAACCTACTTGAAATAAAAATGTATCTCAGAATGACTGGTATGGGTATTAACATTTTTATTGATAAGGAGAGAACAACATTTCGACCTTCCTAGGTCATCTTCAGGTTTCTTAACCAGCCATTCTGAGATACAAAAATGTCACCTGCTCCATTTAGAACTCGTGATGTAGTCTAAGTTTCTTTAGTTATTAAATTCACAGGATAATTATAAAGGTGATTACACTATGTAACAAAATTTTTACTTTTTATTGTTCGTGGGCATAAAGTGTTATTTCCCAATTGCTTATGCCTAAAGCAAATGGAAAAGACCTATTTTACTCTTTAAACTTTACTTTTGTGACCTGGGTAATGAAATTTTCAAATTTACCCATTTTCTGGAACATTCCAGGTAGATTCAGTGCTGAGTAGCTGATAGAGAATTTTCTTGAACTTTCTAGAATGTTGTAGAAGCCTGAAAGCTGTGCTGCTCCATAACAGGAATAAGGATCCGTTTCTTCCCCCTGGTTCATTCGGTGCACATCAAAGAGGAATATAAAAGCATCAAGACCTTGGTAAAAGTCTTGAAGTATGATGAGTATGGTGGGAGGTTATCCGAGACTTCAAAATGGTGGCATTCCTGGTGGGGCTCCAAGGAGGCTTTACCAAGTATCCCTGTTATCTGTGCCTTTAAGAAAACAGGAACACAGCAGTGCACTACAACAGGAAGCACTGGCCATAATAGACAGAGTAGTCTGTGGGGAGGAACAATGTCAAGACTGAACCACTAGTGGATTTCCACAAGGTGTTGTTCCCACCATTGCACTTAACTTGGGTTTTATGAAACAATTTGTCACAGCTCTTGATAAGGAGCCTGCAGCCTTCAAATACCTTCAAGACTTCTTCCTTCCTAAGCTGTCAGAAGCAAAGGTCAAAGCCGGTTTCTTCAATGGACCACAAATAAAAAATATCCTGGAGTACACGGAATTCCCTAAAAAGCTCAATATGAAGTAAAAAAAGCATGGAGCAGCGTTGTCTCAGTGGTTCAGGGCTTCTTGGGCAATCACAAGGCCAAAAATTATGTGGAACAGGTTGAGGCTCTGGTGAAGAACTATGGCAAAATGGGCTGCAGGATGTACCTGGAAATCTGTATCCTTGATGCTCATCTTGGTGAATTCAATTAGAACATGGGAACATACTCAGAGGAGCAAGACAAATGTTTCCACTTAGATATACTGGACTTTGAATGTTGCTGACAAATCTCAAAAATCTACTCACTTCTAAACATTTTTGTATAACTTTAGTGTAAATACATGTAAATCTTAATTCATATGTCATTTTATTCAGACCTTATGTAAATGAAAATTTGCCCGTTTTTACACAGAAAATAAGTTAATTTCTAAATTTCATTATCCAGGTCACAAAAGTAAAGTTTGAAAGGAATAATGGTAATTTTTTGTACTTTTACAACATAAACAATTAAGAAATAACACATACTATCCAGGAACAAAATTTTTATTACATAATGTGATTATATCTTTAAAAACTCGTAATCTAGGGAAAGCTAAATTTTATCAGAGGAACCATAAGAACTGAATGTCTTATCTAGGTAAGTTTGAACAGGATACATTATCTTAGCAGTATTCTGCAGATTGACATGTATTTTATGTACATAATTGAACTGGTGTTGTTAAAAGTAGAGAGACAGAAGAAAAAATGAAATCAGAACTGGTCTGGGAGAAAGGTGATTTTACTATAAGGTATTATATGGCTTTAAAACAAAACCATGTAACACATCCATACTTTCTTCAGTAATACCTCTGATCTTAATGCAACAGGTCTAGTGATTAAGGTGCCTCGGTTTTGATTCCCCGTCACTAAACATGCTCACCCTTTTAGCCATGGGACATTATAATGTGATGATAAATCCCGCTGTGTTTTGGTAAAAGAGTTAACGATGGATGGTATTGACTATTACTGCTAAATTAGGGATGGCTAGTACAAGTGTCTCTCATGTAAGTTTGCACAAAATTCAAACTTAATGTATCTCTGTTCTAGTTTTGCTTTTTTAATACAACAAGCTTTAAGATACAATGATCTTAAATATGAAGGTTTCCTAATAAACTACTTTCTAATACAGTTGTGTTGATTGTACAGGATATTTGTGTGTTCCTTTTAAGTGATATGTTTATTGGTCATTGAAATCAGTCTGACAGTTGAGGTTTAGCATATCTTTTATAAATCTCATGTTTTCAAAACTCCCATTGAAATTGCTTTCATATTGTTAAGTAAAACACCCAGCATTTAAGAAGGATAATTTATGATCCATGTAATTTATTTTAATGATTTTGGGAATATAACCACAGAACATCAATCTTCATATTCTTAAAGAAATGGCTAATTGAATTTTCAACTTAAAATATAAAATGAATGCTTGAATATGTTAACATTCTAAAATATACCAAGAAGATTTCCTTATATTCTCTTTGATATACTTGGATATTAAAATTAATCTTTCTAATGGATGCATTTAGAGCACATGGAAACAGAATGTATGATCCAGGACCAAATAGAAATTCATCCTTTCACTTTTCCGGACACACACTCACCAGTTGGGTAAGTATTTGCTAACATACTTGTATTAAACTTGAAGCTTGATAACATCACACACATATATATACATTCATATTTAGTTTCCAGCTGCTATGTAATTTGCATTATGGTATACAAATAGTAAGAACAGCAGTGCCCTCTATTTGCATCATATATAAATACTTCAGTATTTCAACTCACATGTCCTTTCTCACTTAAAGTGAGTACTTCCTATTGGACTTACTTTATCAGTCTGCTTAAATTTGTTGTTTGCTCAGTTCTCCTATATATCTATTTGGTAATGCTAAAAAATTGGAATAGGAATAACATTTCTTGTCTGTGTTTTTGATTGGGGAAGTAAGAGTAAATACAAAAATCTGAAGCTGTACTGTCCTCATATGCTGTAATATTATCCAAGAATGATAAAACTTTTATCTACAGAATAACTAGAGGTCTGACAGAAATTTATTGCAGAGCGAGTCTGAATTTTCTGACTTTGATTGACATTTAAGACGCTGGACACAATGAAACAATATTTGACTCTCAAAAACAATAAATGTTTGTATGGACTAAAGAAAATTCCTTTGTTGAAAAGATCTCCCCCTCTTTACTGTGAAAATAATAGATTGAGAAAAGCATGCATGGCATTATATACAGGAAACAATATTACTAGTCTGCCCATACCTCTTCTGTTACCCACATTTTTTTATCACTTTCACTGCTAGATAAGGGAGATTTTTTTGGTGTTATTTTTTAGTGATAGGTCACCTGACCTTTCAATGGAAAACACTTCTAATTATCTTTATATTGTATAAAATATTTAAAGAAATATGTCTCACAAGAAGACAGCAGTGATACATCAGGTGAATGACCAAGAACTGTAGGTAACTAGGTCAAAAGAAAGTTAAAACTACATACACCAGAATAAATGGAAACGTTGAAAAATTTCTATTTTAAAACATATGACAAGCCTGCATACCACAAGAGAAAATTAAACACACACACACACAGGTAAATATGAATACAAGTAAAATGGAAAGATGTTTGTTTGTTTTTGAATTTCGTGCAAAGCTACACGAGCGCTATCTGTGCTAGCCATCCATAATTTAGCAGTGTAAGACTAGGCAGCTAGGGACCAACCTCCAACTCTTGGGCTAGTCTTTTTACCAACGAATAGTGGGATTGCCCATAACTTTATAATGCCCCCACGGCTGAAAGGGCGAGCATATTTGGTGTGAATGAAATCAAACACGTGACCATCAGATTACAAATCGAATGCCATAACCACCTAGCCATGAACCTTAGGAAGGCCATACATTATACGGGATGGTGATCCATAAGGGTATAGTTAGTAACTGTTAGTAACTTTACACAGTTTTATAATTTTCCTATTTTGTAAATGCTGATGACGAGCAGTCTTCAGTTCTTACATCTAAAAATGAAATATACTAAATGTACAAAGTCTAACAGGAAACAATGTTCTTAAAATCAGTCTTACTATCGTTAAACTTTGCTATTTTACTGCTGTTACGTTTTCACAGTCTTAATTGCTTTGAGGCAAAACTAATAAGCAGTTTATGTAATGGTATAAATATAGTTATTAACATATATGTATCATACCTGTTCTTATAACCTTCTTGTACACACATGTGCATTAATACAATCCATGATCAATATTTTGAACATAATATCTTTTAGATGCAGTTCAACTACAAAACTGTTCCAAACAGATATCATAAAATTAAGTAGTTTCCATAGAAATCAACAGTTACTAATTTATTTAATGTAGTAATACCCCAGAATGTTTTTATTTTTTCATAAATATAAAACTTTTGCTTATTATGGAACCACTTTCATACACTTCTGAGACTGCGTATCACATTTCTGTACAAATATTCTCCTTACTTGCATAGAAACTACCTCTAGTAACACAAAATAAAAACACTTGCACTTCTTAAGAACTAACTGTTGTAAAAAAAAATAGAAACACTCATCTTCATAGAAACTAACTGTGGTAACACTTTCCCTCTTGTAAACTAAGTATAGTGACACAAACTAAGATATTGTCTTCTTAGAAACTAACTGTAGTAATATAAAACAAAATCACATGTTCATTATAAAAAATAACTGTTGTAACACAGAACAAAAATAGGAAAAATAACTTTCCTTCTTAGCACACTTGTGATATGAAATTATTTATATAGAACTGAGTTTTAAAGATTTTACTGCAAATTGTTCGGTTGTTGTTGTTTTGAATTAAACACAAAGCTACACAATAGGCTATCTGTGCTCTGCCCACTACAGGTATGTTTGCAGACATACCACTGAGCCACTGGGCGCGGACAAATTGTTTGGAAAGTAATCTAACCACCACATTATTTAAATTGTAGAACCAGCCTCTTGAAAATAAGGTTTTTATCTCTGGGACAACAATACTTCTTTATCCTTGGTCTCAACTATGAATGGTGATTTTTGATTTTTAACATAAAATATTCTTGATGCTGAGGTATTTTTATTTTATTTCACAAAGTTTCAAAATGACTTGCACAAGTTTGACTCAACCAATCAGAAGAAAGTGAGAATAGTTATCAGGTTGTAAACAGAAACAAAGAAAAATGTAGCTGTTTATTATTAGAATAATAAGAAAAGATAATGCAGGTAAAACATATATGGAATTACTCTCAAAGCAAGTAATTATGAGGGGTATCTTTAATAGTGGGATACCGTTGTGTAGAAATTTGTTCTTTTTCTGGTTATTTATATGACAAGCTACACTTTGTCCACCAATATGACATATATGTATCTAACATTCTTAAATCATGATTCTTTAACTAATTAGTGTTTGAAATTTGTAATTGTTTGTAACTTCATGTTTATAACTCGATAGCTAAGATTTATGTTTTTTACATAAAGAATGTTCGACACAGCGTGCTGAAGGTCAAATCAACGAATGCAGTTGTTTGTAGTTATAATTAGATATTTGACTGCTGGAGTGTTAGGTATCGTCGTTTTGTAAACCGTTATCCATTGTAGTGGTTTAGGTGAGAACAATATGTGTGTGTTTGTGTTATCACAACCAATATTTGTTGAAACGTCTGTAAAATTTCACACTTCTCCTTCCAAGTAAGAACTTTCACAGAAAGTGTTGTGCAGAAATCAGTCATTTAATGTTGAAACAGAATAAGATGAACGTGAAAATGTAATTAATGCTTGAAAATTTCCGAGTTTTAGACCAGAGCAAATGTCTCAGCTTCTAAATATGGGAAAAGAACAGCTAGTTACATATTTATCAATTTATTATTTAGCTTATAGTAGAGAGAAAAAAACTGATAAGCTGAAGTCATTTGATAAAATATCCATGACTAGAGACTTGTTATACAACATTATTTACACTTTTTTATTATATATTTGTTTCGTCTGATGAGATATAAGTATATTTATCTGAGTATCCAATAACTGAAATAATTTTGACTGTATTTTGATACACTTGAATGTCATTGTGTTAAAAGTTTTTGAAATTGTGATTTCATAATTTCCAAATTTGAAGAGCAATTTTGTTGTTTGAAAATGTTTTCGTGTTTTATATCTATTAAAGTTGTTTTTCAAATATGTCAAAAACAAACAGTTCTTTCAAAGTTTATGAACACTAAAAGTGAGTGTTTTTATTAGAAGATTAATTTTTGTTGTAGTTTTGTGTCCCTGATGTTTCAGTATGAGATAGAAACTCATTCCTCTGACATTTTTATGAATTTGATAAATATTTTTCTCCAGACAATCTATGTAATTTGAAGTCCTAAGTTTTATTTTTTATAAATAGTAATAATAATGATTCATCTGAAAGTTAAGGTTCTCACGTCAAGTTTGTAAGATGATAACTTTTCAATGTTTTGTGACCTTATAAAATGCATTCTACTCAGTATATTCGTGTTCACTGTTCAGTGATAATGTTTGTGAAAAATCACTTTTGTAACAACCAGAAGTTTTTCTTTATTAGATATTTTAAACAGCACATCCTTCATGTACACGTTAATGATATATTTTCTGTAGTTCACACGATAAACTTGGGACAACCTGTTAAAGAAACACCATAAAAACTGATCAAAAAATCACATAATGCTTGCACTTTGTGACACATGTTGAAACTAATTACAATATATACATATATTTTTATTGAGATACACTTGTTTTTTCCTGTATTGAAATTTTAGTGTGTGATTTGTGGCATGGCATGGGTGCTGCGTCTCTGGTTATCGCAGAAAAGTATATAAATGCCTTCAGTATATCAGCTAAAACAAGAAATACATTGTTACTTCCAATTAACATAGCAGATATATCAAGTATGGTTATTCAAGTAAGTAAATGGATTCTATTACTTAGAGTGTTTTTATCAAAGTCCTTGTCTGCCAAATATGTCTCTCTTTGAGATATCCTTGTGGAACTTGTACCATGTGTGTTATTTGCGTAAAGAAAATACAACTGGACCAAAAATAAAAATATATATTAAAGGTCCATGAAGTCATTTAATTTCACAAATATTTGAGTGTTTGAAGTTTAATTAGAATTTGGATTGAAGAGCAGAAACTACACTAAAATAATAGTTTTACGTTGTTTTTTACAGCTCGGTTCTTGACAAAAATGTAATTTTGTGAACATTTTGTCTTGCAAAGACTAGAAATTAAAATCATAAGTAAAAATTAATAATGCATTATAATAGAGCAAATTTTAAATTGAATAATTTATTTATCTTTTTGAGATTTTAAAACAGTTTTTGTAAATGGTCAAAGTGTTAGAAAACAGTTACATTAGAAATGTCAAAACATGCAGTAATTATCTATTTCCGTTGAATTTGTCTCACATGAAATAAAAGTTATGGAGTTATATGTTTTTTCTCATTAAAATGGCAAAAAATTATACTGAATTATTTATTCAAGTTTCTAGTTTTCAATTAATCGTAATAAATGCCAATAGCAAAATGTTCTCCATTTCTTTATAGTATAAAATTTTCAAGTAAACTTGGTCGTAAGTCACAAGTGTCTTACTGATGGTTATCACTATAAACACAATCTCACTGATGGTTGTCACTAGAAACACTGTCTCACTGATGGTTATCAATAGAAACATTGTCTCACTGATAATTGTCACTAGAAACACTGTCTGACTGATGATTATCACTAGAAACACAGTCTCACTGATGGTTGTCACTAGAAACACAGTCTCACTGATGATTGTCACTAGAAACACAGTCTCACTGATGATTGTCACTAGAAACACAGTCTCACTGATGGTTATCACTAGAAACACAGTCTCACTGATGAATATCAGAAGAAATACAGTCTCACTGATTGTTATCACTAGAAATACAGTCTCCCTGATTTTTATTACTAGAAACACAGTCTCACTGATGGTTGTCACTAGAAACACAGTCTCAGTGATGGTTGTCACTAGAAACACCGTCTCAGTGATGGTTTTCACTAGAAACACAGTCTCACTGATGATTGTCACTAGAAACACAGTGTAACTGATGATTGTCACCAGAAACACAGTCTCACTGATGGTTGTCATTAGAAACACAGTTTCACTGATGATTGTCACTAGAAACACAGTCTCACTGATGGTTATCACTAGAAACACAGTCTCACTGATGAATATCAGAAGAAACACAGTCTCACTGATTGTTATCACTAGAAACACAGTCTCACTGATTGTCATTACTAGAAACACAGTCTCACTAATGGTTGTCACTAGAAACAGTCTCAGTGATGGTTGTCACTAGAAACACCATCTCACTGATGGTTTTCACTAGAAACACAGTCTCACTGATGATTGTCACTAGAAACACAGTGTAACTGATGGTTGTCCTAGAAACACCGTCTCACTGATGGTTCTCACTAGAAACACAGTCTCACTGATGGTTCTCACTAGAAACACAGTCTCACTGATGATTGTCACTAGAAACACAGTCTCACTGATTGTTATCACTAGAAACAAAGTCTCACTCATGATTGTCACAAGAAACACAGTCTCACTGATTTTTATCTCTAAAAACACAGTCTCACTGATGATTGTCACTAGAAACACAGTCTCACTGATGGTTGTCACTAGAAACACCGTCTCAATGATGGTTTTCACTGGAAACACAGTCTCACTGATGATTGTCACTAGAAACACAGTGTAACTGATGGTTGTCACTAGAAACACAGTCTCACTGATGGTTGTCACTAGAAACACAGTCTCACTGATGATTATCACTAGAAACACAGTCTCACTGATGATTGTCACTAGAAACACAGTCTCACTGATGATTGTCACTAGAAACACAGTCTCACTGATGGTTGTCACTAGAAACACAGTCTCACTGATGATTGTCACTAGAAACACAGTCTCACTGATGGTTATCACTAGAAACACAGTCTCACTGATGAATATCAGAAGAAATACAGTCTCACTGATTGTTATCACTAGAAATACAGTCTCACTGATTTTTATTACTAGAAACACAGTCTCACTGATGGTTGTCACTAGAAACACAGTCTCAGTGATGGTTGTCACTAGAAACACCGTCTCAGTGATGGTTTTCACTAGAAACACAGTCTCACTGATGATTGTCACTAGAAACACAGTCTCACTGATGATTGTCACTAGAAACACAGTCTCACTGATGGTTGTCATTAGAAACACAGTCTCACTGATGATTGTCACTAGAAGCACAGTCTAACTGATGCTTGTCACTAGAAGCACAGTCTCACTAATGATTGTCACTAGAAACACAGTCTCACTGATGATTGTCACTAGAAACACAGTCTCACTGATGATTGTCACTAGAAACACAGTCTGACTGATGATTGTCACTAGAAACACAGTCTCACTGATGGTTATCACTAGAAACACAGTCTCACTGATGGTTATCACTAGAAACACAGTCTCACTCATGATTGTCACTAGAAACACAATCTCAATGTTGGTTATCACTAGAAACACAGTCTCACTGATGGTTGTCACTAGAAACACAGTCTCAGTGATGGTTGTCACTAGAAACACCGTCTCACTGATGGTTTTCACTAGAAACACAGTCTCACTGATGATTGTCACTAGAAACACAGTGTAACTGATGGTTGTCACTAGAAACACAGTCTCACTGATGATTGTCACTAGAAACACAGTCTCACTGATGGTTATCACTAGAAATACAGTTTCACTGATGGTTATCACTAGAAAAACAGTTTTACTCGTTGTTATCACTAGAAACACAGTCTCACTCATTGCTGTCACTGGAAACACAGTCTCATTGATTGTTGTCATTAGAAAAACAGTCTAACTGATGGTTATCTCTAGATACACAGTCTCACTGATTGTTATCACTAGAAACACAGTCTCACTGATGGTTGTCATTAGAAACACAGCTCACTGATGATTGTCACTAGAAACACAGTATCACTGATTGTTATCACTAGAAACAAAGTCTCACTGATGGTTGTCCCAAGAAACACAGTCTCACTGATTGTTATCACTAGAAACAAAGTCTCACTGATGATTGTCACAAGAAACACAGTCTCACTGATTGTTATCACTAAAAACACAGTCTCACTGATGGTTCTCACTAGAAACACAGTCTCACTGATGGTTATCACTAGAAACACAGTCTCACTGATTGTTATCACTAGAAACACAGTCTCACTGATTGTTATAACTAGAAACACAGTCTGACTCATGCTTGTCACTAGAAACACAGTCTCACTGATGATTGTCACTAGAAACACAGTCCAACTGTTGGTTATCAATAGAAACACAGTCTCACTGATGGTTATCACTAGAAACACAGTTTCACTGATTGTTATTACTAGAAACACAGTCTCACAGATGGTTGTAACTAGAAACACAGTCTCAGTGATGGTTGTCACTAGAAACACCATCTCACTGATGGTTTTCACTAGAAACACAGTCTCACTGATGATTGTCACTAGAAACACAGTGTAACTGATGGTTGTCACTAGAAACACAGTCTCACTGATGGTTATCACTAGAAACACAGTCTCACTGATGGTTATCACTAGAAACACAGTCTCACTGATGATTATCACTAGAAACACAGTCTCACTGATAATTGTCACTAGAAACACTGTCTGACTGATGATTGTCACCAGAAACCCAGTCTCACTGATGGTTTTCATTAGAAACACAGTTTCACTGATGATTGTCACTAGAAACACAGTCTCACTGATGGTTATCACTAGAAACACAGTGTCACTGATGGTTATCACTAGAAACACAGTCTCACTGATTGTTATTACTAGAAACACAGTCTCACTGAAGGTTGTCACTAGAAACACAGTCTCAGTGATGGTTGTCATTGGAAACACCGTCTCACTGATGGTTTTCACTAGAAACACAGTCTCACTGATGGTTGTCATCAGAAACACAGTGTCACTGATGATTATCACTAGAAACACAGTCTCACTGATGATTGTCACTAGAAACAGAGTCTCACTGATGGTTATCACTAGAAACACAGTCTCACTGATGATTATCACTAGAAACACAGTCTCACTGATAATTGTCACTAGAAACACTGTCTCACTGATGATTGTCACCAGAAACACAGTCTCACTGATGGTTCTCATAAGAAACACCGTTTCACTGATGATTGTCACTAGAAACACAGTCTCACTGATGATTGTCACTAGAAACACAGTCTCACTGATGATTGTCACTAGAAACACAGTTTCACTGATGGTTATCACTAGAAACACAGTTTTCCTGGTTCTTATCACTAGAAACACAGTCTCACTTATTGCTGTCACTGGAAACACAGTCTCATTGATTGTTGTCATTAGAGAAACACAGTCTCACTGATGGTTATCACTAGAAACACAGTCTCACTGATTGTTATCACTAGAAACACAGTCTCACTGATGGTTGTCATTAGAAACACAGTCTCACTGATGATTGTCACTAGAAACACAGTCTTACTGATTGTTATCACTAGAAACAAAGTCTCACTGATGATTGTTACTAGAAACACAGTCTCACTGATGGTTATCACTAGAAACACAGTCTCACTGATGGTTATCACTAGAAACACAGTCTCACTGATTGTTATCACTACAAACACAGTCTCATTGATTGTTATCACTAGAAACACAGTCTCACTGATTGTTATCACTAGAAACACAGTCTCTCTGATTGTTATGACTAGAAACACAGTCTCACTGATTGTTATCACTAGAAACACAGTCTGACTCATGGTTGTCACTAGAAACACAGTCTCACTGATGATTGTCACTAGAAACACAATCTCACTGTTGGTTATCACTAGAAACACAGTCTCACTGATTGTTCTCATTAGAAATACAGTTTCACTGATGGTTATCACTAGAAACACAGTTTTACTGGTTTTTATCACTAGAAACACAGAGTCACTCATTGCTGTCACTGGAAACACAGTCTCATTGATTGTTGTCATTAGAAAAACAGTCTAACTGATGGTTATCTCCAGAAACAGTCTCACTGATTGTTATCACTAGAAACACAGTCTCACTGATGATTGTCACTAGAAACACAGTCTCACTGATGGTTGTCACTAGAAACACAGTCTCACTGATGATTGCCACTAGAAACACAGTCTCACTGATGATTGTCACTAGAAACACAGTCTCACTGATGATTGTCACTAGAAACACAGTCTCACTGATTGTTATCACTAGAAACACAGTCTCACTGATTGCTGTCACAAGAAACAAATTCTCACTAATGATTGTCACTAGAAACACAGTCTCACTGATTGTTATTACTAGAAACACAGTCTCACTGATGGTTGTCAGTAGAAACACAGTCTCACTGATGATTGTCACTAGAAACACAGTCTCACCGATTGTTATCACTGGAAACAAAGTCTCACTGATGATTATCACAAGAAACACAGTCTCACTGATGGTTATCACTAGAAACACAGTCTCACTGATTGTTATCACTAGAAACACAGTCTCACTGATTGTTATAACTAGAAACACAGTCTCACTGATGATTGTCACTAGAAACACAGTCTCACTGTTGGTTATCACTAGAAACACAGTCTCACTGATGGTTATCACTAGAAACACAGTTTCACTGATTGTTATCACTAGAAACACAGTCTCACTGATGGTTGTCACTAGAAACACAGTCTCAGTGATGGTTGTCACTAGAAACACCGTCTCACTGATGGTTATTCACTAGAAACATAGTCTCACTGATGATTGTCACTAGAAACACAGTCTCACTGATGATTGTCACTAGAAACACAGTCTCACTGATGATTGTCACTAGAAACACAGTCTCACTGATGATTGTCACTAGAAACACAGTCTCACTGATGGTTATCACTAGAAACACAGTCTCACTGATGGTTATCACTAGAAACACAGTCTCACTGATGAATATCACTAGAAACACAGTCTCACTGATGGTTATCACTAGAAGCACAGTCTCAGTGATGGTTGTCCCTAGAAACACCGTCTCACTGATGGTTCTCACTAGAAACACAGTCTCACTGATGATTGTCACTAGAAACACAGTCTCACTGATGATTGTCACTAGAAACACAGTCTCACTGATGGTTATCACTAGAAACACAGTCTCACTGATGGTTATCACTAGAAACACAGTCTCACTGATTGTTATCACTAGAAACACAGTCTCACTGATGGTTGTCACTAGAAACACAGTCTCACTGATAGTTATCACTAGAAACACAGTCTCACTGATTGTTATCACTAGAAACACAGTCTCTTTGATTGTTATCACTAGAAACACAGTCTCACTGATGGTTGTCACTAGAAACACAGTCTTACTGATTGTTATCACTAGAAACAAAGTCTCACTGATGATTGTCACAAGAAACATAGTCTCATTGATTGTTATCACTAAAAACACAGTCTCACTGATGATTGTTGCTAGAAACACAGTCTCACTGATGGTTATCACTAGAAACACAGTCTCACTGATGGTTTTCACTAGAAACACAGTCTCACTGATGATTGTCACAAGAAACACAGTCTCACTGATGATTGTCACTAGAAACACAGTCCAACTGTTGGTTATCACTAGAAACACAGTCTCACTGATGGTTATCACTAGAAACACAGTCTCACTGATTGTTATCACTAGAAACACAGTCTCACTGATGGTTGTCACTAGAAACACAGTCTCACTGATGATTGTCACTAGAAACACAGTCTCACTGATGGTTGTCACTAGAAACACAGTCTCACTGATGGTTGTCACTAGAAACACAGTCTCACTGATGATTGTCACTAGAAACACAGTCTCACTGATGGTTGTCACTAGAAACACAGTCTCACTGATGATTGTCACTAGAAACACAGTCTCACTGTTGGTTATCACTAGAAACACAGTCTCACTGATGATTGTCACTAGAAACACAGTCTCACTGATGATTATCACTAGAAACACAGTCTCACTGATTGTTATCACTAGAAACACAGTCTCACTGATGGTTGTCACTAGAAACACAGTCTCACTGATGGTTATCACTAGAAACACAGTCTCACTGATTGTTATCACTAGAAACACAGTCTCACTGATTGTTATCACTAGAAACACAGTCTCACTGATGGTTGTCACTAGAAACACAGTCTCACTGATTGTTATCACTAGAAACACAGTCTCACTGATGATTGTCACTAGAAACACAGTCTCATTGATTGTTATCACTAAAAACACAGTCTCACTGATGATTGTCACTAGAAACACAGTCTCACTGATGGTTATCACTAGAAACACAGTCTCACTGATGGTTTTCACTAGAAACACAGTCTCACTGATGATTGTCACAAGAAACACAGTCTCACTGATGATTGTCACTAGAAACACAGTCCAACTGTTGGTTATCACTAGAAACACAGTCTCACTGATGGTTATCACTAGAAACACAGTCTCACTGATTGTTATCACTAGAAACACAGTCTCACTGATGGTTGTCACTAGAAACACAGTCTCACTGATGATTGTCACTAGAAACACAGTGTAACTGATGGTTGTCACTAGAAACACAGTCTCACTGATAATTGTCACTAGAAACACTGTCTCACTGATGATTGCCACCAGAAACCCAGTCTCACTGATGGTTGTCATTAGAAACACAGTTTCACTGATGATTGTCACGAGAAACACAGTCTCACTGTTGGTTATCACTAGAAACACAGTCTCACTGATGATTGTCACTAGAAACACAGTGTCACTGATGAATATCAGAAGAAACACAGCCTCACTGATTGTTATCACTAGAAATACAGTCTCACTGATGGTTGTCACTAGAAACACAGTCTCACTGATGGTTTTCACTAGAAACACAGTCTCACTGATGATTGTCACAAGAAACACAGTCTCACTGATGATTGTCACTAGAAACACAGTCCCACTGATGGTTATCACTAGAAACACAGTCTCACTGATGGTTATCACTAGAAACACAGTTTCACTGATTGTTATCACTAGAAACACAGTCTCACTGATGGTTGTCACTAGAAACACAGTCTCACTGATGGTTGTCACTAGAAACACAGTCTCACTGATGGTTTCACTAGAAACACAGTCTCACTGATGATTGTCACTAGAAACACAGTCTCACTGATGGTTGTCACTAGAAACACAGTCTCACTGATGGTTATCACTAGAAACACAGTCTCACTGATGGTTATCACTAGAAACACAGTCTCACTGATGATTATCACTAGAAACACAGTCTCACTGATGGTTGTCACTAGAAACACAGTCTCACTGATGATTGTCACTAGAAACACAGTCTCACTGATGGTTGTCATTAGAAACACAGTCTCACTGATGATTGTCACTAGAAACACAGTCTCACTGATTGTTATCACTAGAAACACAGTCTCACTGATGGTTATCACTAGAAACACAGTCTCACTGATGATTGTCACTAGAAACACAGTGTCACTGATGAATATCAGAAGAAACACAGTCTCACTGATTGTTATCACTAGAAACACAGTCTCACTGATGGTTGTCACTAGAAACACAGTCTCACTGATGGTTATCACTAGAAACACAGTCTCACTGATGGTTGTCACTAGAAACACAGTCTCACTGATGGTTGTCACTAGAAACACAGTCTCACTGATGGTTGTCACTAGAAACACAGTCTCACTGATGGATTTCACTAGAAACACAGTCTCACTGATGATTGTCACTAGAAACACAGTCTCACTGATGGTTATCACTAGAAACACAGTCTCACTGATGGTTATCACTAGAAACACAGTCTCACTGATGATTATCACTAGAAACACAGTCTCACTGATAAGTGTCACTAGAAACACTGTCTGACTGATGATTGTCACCAGAAACACAGTCTCACTGATGGTTGTCACTAGAAACACAGTCTCACTGATGATTGTCACTAGAAACACAGTCTCACTGATTGTTATCACTAGAAACACAGTCTCACTGATGGTTATCACTAGAAACACAGTCTCACTGATGATTGTCACTAGAAACACAGTCTCACTGATGATTGTCACTAGAAACACAGTCTCACTGATTGTTATCACTAGAAACACAGTCTCACTGATGGTTATCACTAGAAACACAGTCTCACTGATTGTTGTCACTAGAAACACAGTCTCACTGATGGTTATCACTAGAAACACAGTCTCACTGATGGTTGTCACTAGAAACACAGTCTCACTGATGATTGTCACTAGAAACACAGTCTCACTGATGGTTATCACTAGAAACACAGTCTCACTGATGATTGTCACTAGAAACACAGTCTCACTGATTGTTATCACTAGAAACACAGTCTCACTGATTGTTATCACTAGAAACACAGTCTCACTGATTGTTATCACTAGAAACACAGTCTCACTGATTGTTATCACTAGAAACACAGTCTCACTGATTGTTATCACTAGAAACACAGTCTCACTGATGATTGTCACTAGAAACACAGTCTCACTGATGGTTATCACTAGAAACACAGTCTCACTGATGGTTATCACTAGAAACACAGTTTCACTGATAGTTATCACTAGAAACACAGTCTCACTGATGGTTGTCACTAGAAACACAGTCTCACTGATGGTTGTCACTAGAAACACAGTCTCACTGATGGTTTTCACTAGAAACACAGTCTCACTGATGATTGTCACTAGAAACACAGTCTCACTGATGGTTGTCACTAGAAACACAGTCTCACTGATGATTGTCACTAGAAACACAGTCTCACTGATGGTTGTCATTAGAAACACAGTTTCACTGATGATTGTCACTAGAAACACAGTCTCACTGATTGTTATCACTAGAAACACAGTCTCACTGATGGTTATCACTAGAAACACAGTCTCACTGATGATTGTCACTAGAAACACAGTGTCACTGATGAATATCAGAAGAAACACAGTCTCACTGATTGTTATCACTAGAAACACAGTCTCACTGATTGTTATCACTAGAAACACAGTCTCACTGATGGTTGTCACTAGAAACACAGTCTCACTGATGGTTGTCACTAGAAACACAGTCTCACTGATGGTTTTCACTAGAAACACAGTCTCACTGATGATTGTCACTAGAAACACAGTGTAACTGATGGTTGTCATTAGAAACACAGTCTCACTGATGATTGTCACTAGAAACACAGTCTCACTGATGGTTTTCACTAGAAACACAGTCTCACTGATGATTATCACTAGAAACACAGTCTCACTGATGGTTGTCACTAGAAACACAGTCTCACTGATGATTGTCACCAGAAACACAGTCTCACTGATGGTTCTCATAAGAAACACAGTTTCACTGATGATTGTCACTAGAAACACAGTCTCACTGATGATTGTCACTAGAAACACAGTTTCACTGATGGTTATCACTAGAAACACAGTCTCACTGATTGTTATCACTAGAAACACAGTCTCACTGATTGTTGTCACTAGAAACACAGTCTCATTGATTGTTGTCACTAGAAACACAGTCTCACTGATGGTTATCTCTAGAAACACAGTCTCATGATGGTTGTCATTAGAAAGACAGCTCACTTATGATTATCACTAGAAACACAGTCTTACTGATGATTGTTACTAGAAACACAGTCTCACTGATGGTTATCACTAGAAACACAGTCTCACTGATTGTTATCACTAGAAACACAGTCTCACTGATTGTTATCACTAGAAACACAGTCTCACTGATTGTTATCACTAGAAACACAGTCTCTGATTGTTATCACTAGAAACACAGTCTCACTGATTGTTGTCACTAGAAACACAGTCTCACTGATTGTTATCACTAGAAACACAGTCTCACTGATTGTTATCACTAGAAACACAGTCTCACTGATGATTGTCACTAGAAACACAGTCTCACTGTTGGTTATCACTAGAAACACAGTCTCACTGATGGTTATCACTAGAAACACAGTCTCACTGATTTTTATCACTAGAAACACAGTCTCACTGATGGTTGTCACTAGAAACACAGTCTCACTGATGGTTGTCACTAGAAACACAGTCTCACTGATGGTTTTCACTAGAAACACAGTCTCACTGATGATTGTCACTAGAAACACAGTCTCACTGATGGTTGTCACTAGAAACACAGTCTCACTGATGATTGTCACTAGAAACACAGTCTCACTGATAATTGTCACTAGAAACACAGTTTCACTGATGATTGTCACGAGAAACACAGTCTCACTGATTGTTATCACTAGAAACACAGTCTCACTGATGGTTATCACTAGAAACACAGTCTCACTGATGATTGTCACTAGAAACACAGTCTCACTGATGAATATCACTAGAAACACAGTCTCACTGATTGTTATCACTAGAAACACAGTCTCACTGATTGTTATCACTAGAAACACAGTCTCACTGATGGTTTTCACTAGAAACACAGTCTCACTGATGATTGTCACTAGAAACACAGTGTAACTGATGGTTGTCATTAGAAACACAGTCTCACTGATGATTGTCACTAGAAACACAGTCTCACTGATGGTTTTCACTAGAAACACAGTCTCACTGATGATTATCACTGGAAACACAGTCTCACTGATGGTTGTCACTAGAAACACAGTCTCACTGATGATTGTCACCAGAAACACAGTCTCACTGATGGTTCTCATAAGAAACACAGTTTCACTGATGATTGTCACTAGAAACACAGTCTCACTGATGATTGTCACTAGAAACACAGTCTCACTGATGGTTATCACTAGAAACACAGTTTTACTGGTTGTTATCACTAGAAACACAGTCTCACTCATTGCTGTCACTGGAAACACAGTCTCATTGATTGTTGTCATTAAAAAAACAGTCTAACTGATGGATATCTCTAGAAACACAGTCTCACTGATTGTTATCACTAAAAACACAGTCTCATGATGGTTGTCATTAGAAAGACAGCTCACTGATGATTATCACTAGAAACACAGTCTTACTGATTGTTATCACTAGAAACACAGTCTCACTGATGATTGTCACTAGAAACACAGTCTCACTGATGGTTATCACTAGAAACACAGTCTCACTGATTGTTATCACTAGAAACACAGTCTCACTGATTGTTATCACTAGAAACACAGACTCACTGATTGATATCACTAGAAACACAGTCTCTCTGATTGTTATCACTAGAAACACAGTCTCACTGATGATTGTCACTAGAAACACAGTCTCACTGATGGTTGTCATAGAAACACAGTCTCACTGATGGTTGTCACTAGAAACACAGTCTCACTGATGATTGTCACTAGAAACACAGTCTCACTGATGGTTGTCACTAGAAACACAGTCTCACTGATGATTGTCACTAGAAACACAGTCTCACTGATGATTGTCACTAGAAACACAGTCTCACTGATGATTGTCACTAGAAACACAGTCTCACTGATTGTTATCACTAGAAACACAGTCTCACTGATTGTTATCACTAGAAACACAGCTCACTGATGATTTTCACTAGAAACACAGTCTTATTGATTGTTATCACTAGAAACACAGTCTCACTGATGATTGTCACTAGAAACACAGTCTCACTGATTGTTATCACTAAAACACAGTCTCACTGATGATTGTTACTAGAAACACAGTCTGATGGTTATCACTAGAAACACAGTCTCACTGATGGTTATCACTAGAAACACAGTCTCACTGATGGTTATCACTAGAAACACAGTCTCACTGATTGTTATCACTAGAAACACAGTCTCACTGATTGTTATCACTAGAAACACAGTCTCACTGATTGTTATCACTAGAAACACAGTCTCACTGATTGTTATCACTAGAAACACAGTCTCACTGATGGTTGTCACTAGAAACACAGTCTCACTGATGATTGTCACTAGAAACACAGTCTCACTGATTGTTATAACTAGAAACACAGTCTCACTGATTGTTATAACTAGAAACACAGTCTCACTGATGATTGTCACTAGAAACACAGTTTCACTGATGGTTATCACTAGAAACACAGTCTCACTGATGGTTATCACTAGAAACACAGTCTCACTGATTGTTATCACTAGAAACACAGTCTCACTGATGGTTGTCACTAGAAACACAGTCTCACTGATGGTTGTCACTAGAAACACAGTCTCACTGATGATTATCACTAGAAACACAGTCTCACTGATGATTGTCACTAGAAACACAGTCTCACCGATGGTTGTCACTAGAAACACAGTCTCACTGATGATTGTCACTAGAAACACAGTCTCACTGATGATTGTCACTAGAAACACAGTCTCACTGATGATTGTCACTAGAAACACAGTCTCACTGATGATTGTCACTAGAAACACAGTCTCACTGATGGTTATCACTAGAAACACAGTCTCACTGATGATTATCACTAGAAACACAGTCTCACTGATGGTTATCACTAGAAACACAGTCTCACTGATGGTTGTCACTAGAAACACAGTCTCACTGATGGTTCTCACTAGAAACACAGTCTCACTGATTGTTATCACTAGAAACACAGTCTCACTGATGATTGCCACTAGAAACACAGTCTCACTGATGGTTGTCACTAGAAACACAGTCTCACTGATTGTTGTCACAAGATACACAGTCTCACTGATGATTGTCACTAGAAACACAGTCTCACTGATTGTTATTACTAGAAACACAGTCTCACTGATGATTATCACTAGAAACACAGTCTCACTGATGATTATCACTAGAAACACAGTCTCACTGATGGTTGTCACTAGAAACACAGTCTCACTGATGATTGTCACTAGAAACACAGTTTCACTGATGGTTATCACTAGAAACACAGTCTCACTGATGGTTATCACTAGAAACACAGTCTCACTGATTGTTATCACTAGAAACACAGTCTCACTGATGGTTGTCACTAGAAACACAGTCTCACTGATGGTTGTCACTAGAAACACAGTCTCACTGATGGTTTTCACTAGAAACACAGTCTCACTGATGATTGTCACTAGAAACACAGTCTCACTGATGGTTGTCACTAGAAACACAGTCTCACTGATGATTGTCACTAGAAACACAGTCTCACTGATGATTGTCACTAGAAACACAGTCTCACTGATGATTGTCACTAGAAACACAGTTTCACTGATGATTGTCACTAGAAACACAGTCTCACTGATGGTTATCACTAGAAACACAGTCTCACTGATGATTATCACTAGAAACACAGTCTCACTGATGATTATCACTAGAAACACAGTCTCACTGATGGTTGTTCACTAGAAACACAGTCTCACTGATGGTTATCACTAGAAACACAGTCTCACTGATTGTTATCACTAGAAACACAGTCTCACTGATTGTTATCACTAGAAACACAGTCTCACTGATGGTTGTCACTAGAAACACAGTCTCACTGATGATTGTCACTAGAAACACAGTCTCACTGATTTTTATCACTAGAAACAAAGTCTCACTGATGATTGTCACAAGAAACACAGTCTCACTGATTGTTATCACTAAAAACACAGTCTCACTAATGATTGTTACTAGAAACACAGTCTCACTGATTGTTATCACTAGAAACACAGTCTCACTGATGGTTATCACTAGAAACACAGTCTCACTGATTGTTATCACTAGAAACACAGTCTCACTGATTGTTATCACTAGAAACACAGTCTCACTGATTGTTGTCACTAGAAACACAGTCTCACTGATTGTTATCACTAGAAACACAGTCTGACTCATGGTTGTCACTAGAAACACAGTCTCACTGATGATTGTCACTAGAAACACAGTCTCACTGTTGGTTATCACTAGAAACACAGTCTCACTGATTGTTATCACTACAAATACAATTTCACTGATGTTTATCACTAGAAACACAGTCTCACTGATTTTATCACTAGAAACACAGTCTCACTGATTGTTGTCACTAGAAACACAGTCTCACTGATTGTTGTCATTAGAAACACAGTCTCACTGATGGTTATCACTAGAAACACAGTCTCACTGATTGTTATCACTAGAAACACAGTCTCACTGATGATTGTCACTAGAAACACAGTCTCACTGATGATTGTCATTAGAAACACAGTCTCACTAATGGTTACCACTAAAAAAAACAGTCTCAATGATTGTTATCACTAGAAACACAGTCTCACTGATTGTTATCACTAGAAATACACTCTCACTGATTGTTGTCACTACAAACACAGTCTCACTGATTGTTGTCACTAGAAACACAGTCTCACTGATGATTGTCACTAGAAACACAGTCTCACTGATTTTATCACTAGAAACACAGTCTCACTGATGATTGTCACTAGAAACACAGTCTCACTGATGGTTTTCACTTAGAAACACAGTCTCACTGATGATTGTCACTAGAAACACAGTCTCACTGATTGTTATCACTAGAAACACAGTCTCACTGATGATTGTCACTAGAAACACAATCTCACTGATGGTTATCACTAGAAACACAGTCTCACTGATTGTTATCACTAGAAACACAGTCTCACTGATTGTTATCACTAGAAACACAGTCTCACTGATGGTTGTCAATAGAAACACAGTCTCACTGATGGTGATTCAGTTTAGCTGTAGTTTTGTATTAAATGTTGAGATGGACAAAACAGTTTTGCTCTGTGGTTTCTTAGCTTTATTTTGTCTCCAGTCAGTTTACTATTTGTTTGTTGTTTAAATGTAACGCTACTAAAATACCTTGAAAAACGAGTCAGTTTTATTTTTCTTGGAGATATTGATATATCAGTTTCTTCAATCATTATTTCTTTATTCAAACTCTCGCCATCAACTTTTGTTTCAACTTCATCCAAGATTCATTGTCTGTCTCTGAAGTCGTTTCAGTTCGCGATATTTTGTTTAGATCGAATAGGGTGAACTTTGTTATTATGCATACCACGAAGGATGTTATTAAAGAATGTTGATAAACGATTCATTCTTTTTCATTTTCTCCATGTTACAGGTTTCTGAGTTTGAAGGTTCGTTCGTCCACGGAAACTCAAACCAGTAGCTTTGTTTCTTGTGTTCGGCTTTGCATTGACAATGTCGATTTTTTTGTTGGAAAATTCCTTTTTTGTAACTGTTGGTCTTTTCTACTGATTAAAGGTAAAAAATAGGTTACATAAATGTAAAGCTAATAATCACGATTTGTTACAGTGATATGTATAATTGTTTTTTGCTCTTAACTTATCCGTGGACAAATATACAATTATCTCACATGTTATGCCACATATGTATTAATAATTAACACTTTTGCTGTTTATTAATATTCACTGATCTGTTCAGATTTTCTTGTGAAAAAATAAGAAAAGAATTGCAAATAAGAATGTGAAAATTGATAACTGGAAACACAGTCTCACTTATGGTTATCACAAAAAACACCGTCTCACTGATGGTTCTCACTAGAAACACAGTCTCAGTGATGGTTATCACTAGAAACACAGTCTCACTGATGGTTATCACTAGAAACACAGTCTCACTGATGAATATCACTAGAAACACAGTCTCACTGATGAATATCACTAGAAACACAATCTCACTGATGGTTGTCATTAGAAACACAGTCTCACTGATTCTTATCACTAGAAACACAGTCTCACTGATTCTTATCACTAGAAACACAGTCTCACTGATTCTTATCACTAGAAACACAGTCTCATTGATGATTGTCACTAGAAACACAGTCTCACTGATGATTGTCACTAGAAACACAGTCTCACTGATGGTTATCACTAGAAACACAGTCTCACTGATGGTTATCACTAGAAACACAGTCTCACTGGTTGTTTATCACTAGAAACACAGTCTCACTGATGGTTATCACTAGAAACACAGTCTCACTGATGGTTGTCCTGTAGAAACACCGTCTCACTGATGGTTCTCACTAGAAACACAGTCTCACTGATGATTGTCACTAGAAACACAGTCTCACTGATGATTGTCACTAGAAACACAGTCTCACTGATTGTTATCACTAGAAACACAGTCTCACTGATTGTTGTCACTAGAAACACAGTCTCACTAATGATTGTTATCACTAGAAACACAGTCTCACTGATGATTGTCACTAGAAACACAGTCTCACTGATGGTTTTCATTAGAAACACAGTCTCACTGATGGTTGTCACTAGAAACACAGTCTCACTGATGATTGTCACTAGAAACACAGTCTCACTGATTGTTATCACTAGAAACACAGTCTCACTGATGATTGTCACTAGAAACACAATCTCACTGATGGTTATCACTAGAAACACAGTCTCACTGATTGTTATCACTAGAAACACAGTCTCACTGATTGTTATAACTAGAAACACAGTCTCACTGATGATTGTCACTAGAAACACAGTCTCACTGATGGTTATCACTAGAAACACAGTCTCACTGATGGTTATCACTAGAAACACAGTCTCACTGATTGTTATCACTAGAAACACAGTCTCACTGATGGTTGTCACTAGAAACACAGTCTCACTGATGGTTGTCACTAGAAACACAGTCTCACTGATGGTTGTCACTAGAAACACAGTCTCACTGATGGTTTTCACTAGAAACACAGTCTCACTGATGATTGTCACTAGAAACACAGTCTCACTGATGGTTGTCACTAGAAACACAGTCTCACTGATGGTTGTCACTAGAAACACAGTCTCACTGATGATTGTCACTAGAAACACAGTCTCACTGATGATTGTCACTAGAAACACAGTCTCACTGATGATTGTCACTAGAAACACAGTCTCACTGATGATTGTCACTAGAAACACAGTCTCACTGATGGTTATCACTAGAAACACAGTCTCACTGATGATTATCACTAGAAACACAGTCTCACTGATGGTTATCACTAGAAACACAGTCTCACTGATGGTTGTCACTAGAAACACAGTCTCACTGATGGTTCTCACTAGAAACACAGTCTCACTGATGATTGTCACTAGAAACACAGTCTCACTGATGATTGTCACTCGAAACACAGTCTCACTGATGGTTATCACTAGAAACACAGTCTCACTGATGGTTATCACTAGAAACACAGTTTCACTGATTGTTGTCACTAGAAACACAGTCTCACTGATTGTTGTCACTAGAAACACAGTCTCACTGATTGTTGTCAGAAACACAGTCTCACTGATTGTTATCACTAGAAACACAGTCTCACTGATTGTTGTCACTAGAAACACAGTTTCACTGATGATTGTCACTAGAAACACAGTCTCACTGATTGTTATCACTAGAAACACAGTCTCACTGATGGTTGTCACTAGAAACACAGTCTCACTGATGGTTATCACTAGAAACACAGTCTCACTGATGGTTGTCACTAGAAACACAGTCTCACTGATTGTTATCACTAGAAAACACAGTCTCACTGATGGTTGTCACTAGAAACACAGTCTCACTGATGATTGTCACTAGAAACACAGTCTCACCGATTGTTATCACTAGAAACACAGTCTCACTGATGATTGTCACTAGAAACACCGTCTCACCGATTGTTATCACAAGAAACACAATCTCACTGATGGTTATCACTAGAAACACAGTCTCACTGATGATTGTCACAAGAAACACAGTCTCACTGATGATTGTCACTAGAAACACAGTCTCACTGATGATTGTCACTAGACACACAGTGTTTGTGATGGTTATCACTAGAAACACAGTCTCACTGATGATTGTCACTAGAAACACAGTCTCACTGATGGTTATCACTAGAAACACAGTCTCACTAATGGTTGTCAATAGAAACACAGTCTCACTGATGGTGATTCAGTTTAGCTGTAGTTTTGTATTAAATGTTGGAGATGGACAAAACAGTTTTGCTCTGTGGTTTTCTTAGCTTTATTTTGTCTCCAGTCAGTTTACTATTTGTTTGTTGTTTAAATGTAACGCTACTAAAATACCTTGAAAAAAACGAGTCACTTTTTGATTTTTTCTTGAGATATTGATATATCAGTTTCTTCAATCAATATTTCTTAATTCAAACTTTCGCCATCAACTTTGTTTCGAACTTCATCCCAGATTCATTGTCTGTCTCTGAAGTCGTTTCAGGCTTGATATATTTTCTTTATATCCTAATAGGGTGAACTTTTTTATTATGCATACCACGAAGCATGTTATTAAAGAATGTTGATAAACGATTCATTCTTTTCATTTTCTTCCATGTTACAGGTTTCTGAGTTTGAAGGTTCTGTTCGGCTCCACGGAAACACAAACCAGTAGCTTTGTTTCAGTGTGTTCGCTTTGCATTGACAATGTCGATTTTTTTGTTGGAAAATTCTTTTTTGTAACTGTTGGTCTTTTTCACTGATTAAAGGTAAAAATATAGGTTACATAAATGAAAAGCTAATAATCAATGATTTGTTACAGTGATATGTATAATTGTTTTTTGCTCTTAACTTATCCGCGGACAAATATACAATTATCTCACATGTTATGCCACATATGTATTAATAATTAACACTTTGCTGTTTATTAATATTCACTGATCTGTTCAGATTTTCTTGAAAAAAAAGAAAAAGAATTCTGCAAATAAGAATGTGAAAATTGATAACTGGAAACACAGTCTCACTGATGGTTATCACAAAAACACAGTCTCACTGATGGTTGTCACTCGAAACACAGTCTCACTGATGGTTATCACTAGAAACACAGTCTCACTGATGGTTGTCACTAGAAACACAGTCTCACTGATGATTATCACTAGAAACACAGTCTCACTGATGGTTATCACTAGAAACACAGTCTCACTGATGGTTGTCACTAGAAACACAGTCTCACTGATTCTTATCACTAGAAACACAGTCTCACTGATTGTTATCACTAGAAACACAGTCTCACTGATTCTTATCACTAGAAACACAGTCTCACTGATGATTGTCACTAGAAACACAGTCTCACTGATGGTTGTCACTAGAAACACAGTCTCACTGATGTTTGTCACTAGAAACACAGTCTCACTGATGGTTATCACTAGAAACACAGTCTCACTGATGGTTATCACTAGAAACACAGTCTCACTGATTGTTATCACTAGAAACACAGTCTCACTGATGGTTATCACTAGAAACACAGTCTCACTGATGGTTGTCGCTAGAAACACAGTCTCACTGATGGTTGTCACTAGAAACACAGTCTCACTGATGATTGTCACTAGAAACACAGTCTCACTGATGGTTGTCACTAGAAACACAGTCTCACTGATTGTTATCACTAGAAACACAGTCTCACTGATTGGTTGAAGAAACACAGTCTACTAATGATTGTTATTACTAGAAACACAGTCTCACTGATGGTTTTGATTAGAAACACAGTCTCACTGATGGTTGTCACTAGAAACACAGTCTCACTGATGATTGTCACTAGAAACACAGTCTCACTGATTGTTATCACTAGAAACACAGTCTCACTGATGATTGTCACTAGAAACACAGTCTCACTGATGGTTGTCACTAGAAACACAGTCTCACTGATTGTTATCACTAGAAACACAGTCTCACTGATGATTGTCACTAGAAACACAGTCTCACTGATGGTTATCACTAGAAACACAGTCTCACTGATGGTTATCACTAGAAACACAGTCTCACTGATTGTTATCACTAGAAACACAGTCTCACTGATGGTTGTCACTAGAAACACAGTCTCACTGATGGTTGTCACTAGAAACACAGTCTCACTGATGGTTTTCACTAGAAACACAGTCTCACTGATGATTGTCACTAGAAACACAGTCTCACTGATGGTTGTCACTAGAAACACAGTCTCACTGATGATTGTCACTAGAAACACAGTCTCACTGATGGTTGTCACTAGAAACACAGTCTCACTGATGATTGTCACTAGAAACACAGTCTCACTGATGGTTGTCACTAGAAACACAGTCTCACTGATGATTATCACTAGAAACACAGTCTCACTGATGGTTATCACTAGAAACACAGTCTCACTGATGGTTGTCACTGAAACACAGTCTCACTGATGGTTGTCACTAGAAACACAGTCTCACTGATGATTGTCACTAGAAACACAGTCTCACTGATGGTTGTCACTAGAAACACAGTCTCATTGATGGTTATCACGAGAAACACAGTTTCACTGATGGGTATCACTAGAAACACAGTTTCACTGATGCTTATACTAGAAACACAGTCTCACTGATTGTTGTCACTAGAAACACAGTCTCACTGATTGTTGTCACTAGAAAACAGTCTCACTGATGGTTATTCTAGAAACACAGTCTCACTGATTGTTGTCACTAGAAACACAGTCTCACTGATGATTGTCACTAGAAACACAGTCTCACTGATTGTTATCACTAGAAACACAGTCTCACTGATGATTGTCACAAGAAACACAGTCTCACTGATTGTTATCACTAGAAACACAGTCTCACTGATGATTGTCACTAGAAACACAGTCTCACTGATGGTTATCACTAGAAACACAGTCTCACTGATGGTTATCACTAGAAACACAGTCTCACTGATTGTTATCACTAGAAACACAGTCTCTCTGATTGTTATCACTAAAAACACAGTCTCACTGATGGTTTTCATTAGAAACACAGTCTCACTGATATTGTCACTAGAAACACAGTCTCACTGATGATTGTCACTAGAAACACAGTCTCACTGATGATTGTCACTAGAAACACAGTCTCACTGATTGTTATCACTAGAAACACAGTCTCACTGATGATTGTCAAGAAACACAGTCTCACTGATGGTTATCACTAGAAACACAGTCTCACTGATTGTTATCACTAGAAACACAGTCTCACTGATTGTTATCACTAGAAACACAGTCTCACTAATGGTTGTCAATAGAAACACAGTCTCACTGATGGTGATTCAGTTTAGCTGTAGTTTTGTATTAAATGTTGAGATGGACAAAACAGTTTTGCTCTGTGGTTTTCTTTAGCTTTATTTTGTCTCCAGTCAGTTTACTATTCGTTTGTTGTTTAAATGTAACGCTACTAAAATACCTTGAAAACGAGTCAGTTTTATTTTTCTTGAGATATTGATATATCAGTTTCTTCAATCAATATTTCTTTATTCAAACTCGCCATCAACTTTTGTTTCAACTTCATCCAAGATTCATTGTCTGTCTCTGAAGTCGTTTCACTTGAAGATATTTTCTTTATATCGCAATAGGTGAACTTTTATTATGCATACTCACTTAAGTATGTTATTAAAGAATGTTGATAAACGATTCATTCTTTTCATTTTCTTCCATGTTACAGGTTTCTGAGTTTGAAGGTTCTGTTCGTCCACGGAAACACAAACCAGTAGCTTTGTTTCTTGTGTTCGGTTTTGCATTGACAATGTCGATTTTTTTTGTTGAAAATTTCTTTTGTAACTGTTGGTCTTTTTCTACTGACAAGGCAAAAAATAGGTTATTAAATGAAAAGCTAATAATCACGATTTGTTACAGTGATATGTGTAATTGTTTTTTGCTCTTAACTTATCCGTGGACAAATATACAATTATCTCACATGTTATGCCACATATGTATTAATGTACTAACACTTTGCTGTTTATTAATATTCACTGATCTGTTCAGATTTTCTTGTGAAAAAAATAAGAAAAGAATTGCAAATAAGAATGTGAAAATTGATCACTGGAAACACAGTCTCACTGATGGTTATCACAAAACACAGTCTCACTGATGGTTGTCACTAGAAACACAGTCTCACTGATGATTACTAGAAACACAGTCTCACTGATGGTTATCACTAGAAACACAGTCTCACTGATGATTATCACTAGAAACACAGTCTCACTGATGGTTATCACTAGAAACACAGTCTCACTGATGGTTGTCACTAGAAACACAGTCTCACTGATTCTTATCACCTAGAAACACAGTCTCACTGATTCTTATCACTAGAAACACAGTCTCACTGATTCTTATCACTAGAAACACAGTCTCACTGATGATTGTCACTAGAAACACAGTCTCACTGATGACACTGTCACTAGAAACACAGTCTCACTGATGGTTATCACTAGAAACACAGTTTCACTGATGGTTGTCACTAGAAACACAGTCTCACTGGTTGTTACTGTAGAAACACAGTCTCACTGATGGTTATCACTAGAAACACAGTCTCACTGATGGTTGTCATTAGAAACACAGTCTCACTGATGGTTGTCACTAGAAACACAGTCTCACTGATGATTGTCACTAGAAACACAGTCTCACTGATGATTGTCACAAACACAGTCTCACTTGATTGTTGATCACTAGAAACACAGTCTCACTGATTATTGTCACTAGAAACACAGTCTTACTAATGATTGTTATCACTAGAAACACAGTCTCACTGATGATTGTCACTAGAAACACAGTCTCACTGATGGTTTTGGTTAGAAACACAGTCTCACTGATGGTTTCACAGAAACACAGTCTCACTGATGGTTGTCACTAGAAACACAGTCTCACTGATGATTGTCACTCTAGAAACACAGTCTCACTGATGATTGTCACTAGAAACACAGTCTGTAACTGATGGTTGTCACTAGAAACACAGTCTCACTGATGATTGTCACTAGAAACACAGTCTCACTGATGATTGTCACTAGAAACACAGCCTCACTGATGATTGTCACTAGAAACACAGTCTCACTGATGATTGTCACTAGAAACACAGTCTCACTGATGGTTATCACTAGAAACACAGTCTCACTGATGATTATCACTAGAAACACAGTCTCACTGATGGTTATCACTAGAAACACAGTCTCACTGATGGTTGTCCTAGAAACACAGTCTCACTGATGGTTGTCACTAGAAACACAGTCTCACTGATGATTGTCACTAGAAACACAGTCTCACTGATGATTGTCACTAGAAACACAGTCTCACTGATGGTTATCACTAGAAACACAGTTTCACTGATGGTTATCACTAGAAACA